>NC_060198.1:4582813-4610313 GCF_021184085.1 Oncorhynchus gorbuscha
CGCCCAATGAAACATGTGTCTCCCCCTCTCTCTATCTTTGTGTGTGTGTGTGTTGGCGCTCATGAGTGTGTGCCATCTCATTGGGCAGAGAGTCAGGGAGCTGATTTACAGAGGGGCTCAGTGTAGACGTGTGTGTGGTGGAGACTGATGCTCTATAGCTAAGCATCACTGGACCTGTCCATGCTGTGTACTAAATACATGCTACCGAATGCCTGAGTACCTTTGTGTTTGTCAGGACCCGGTTACAAACCCGGGTCTCCGGAGTGAGAAACAGTCACTTAACCAACTGAGCCACGAATAGTCGGCAGAACCCAGAAGATGAGGCAGACACAGCAGTACTTGAGACGGTGTATTTAATGAAGTAAAAAGTGAAGTTCTTCAGGAAAACATGTAACTCCACAACCTCAAAAGGAATCCTACAAGAACAAAGGTAAAGCACAAAAAGCCTGAAAAGATACTCAAAAGAAACAAACAAACAAGAACAAAAAACAGAATTCCACAAGAGAGTCCACCGGGATCAACAAGAGTTCTCAGAGTACTAGGGCTGGGTGCTAACATACAAACACAGAGCAAAGAACAGAGGAAAACAAAGGGTTTAAATACAATCAGGGGAAACGAGGCACAGGTGCAAATAATAATGGGGAACAAGTGAAAACAAAAGGTCAAAAGGCACAATGGGGGCATCTAGTGACCAAAAACCGGAACAACCATGGCCAAATCCTGACAGTGTTCATACGTGTACAATCTAACACACACAGATACACAGAGACACAGAAACACAAGTACACACACAGACATACACACAGAACTAAGGTCACAACCTCGGACTAGGGACCCTAGCAACCTCGGACTAGGGACCCTAGCAACGGGTCCCGGATGGACGGGTGATCCCGGCAGCACCGGACCGGCGGGTCTGGCAGCTCCTGACTGACCGGCGACTCTGGCAGCTCCGGACAGATGGGCGACTCTGTGTGTGCTGTGTGTATGTCTGTGTGTGTACGTGTGTTTCTGTGTCTGTGTGTATCTGTGTGTGTTAAATCCATTGTGTTTGAATGGATGTGGATGGAATAACCACTTAAACAGTTTTCCTTCCACTTTAATGTCTCTGTTTGTAACGGTCATCTTCCTCTGACGAGGAGTAGTAGGAAGGATCGGAGGACCAATGCTCAGCGTGGTAAGTGTTCGTGATACTTTTATACCGACTCATACCAAAACTCATACCAAATACCACCTCATAGAAAAACAAACATAGACAACCCACTCAACTCACGCCTTGACCATACTAAAACAAAGACATAACAAAAGAACTAAGGTCAGAACGTGACAGTAGCCCCCCCCCCAAAGATGCGGACTCTGGCCGCAAAACCTGAACCTATAGGGGAGGGTCTGGGTGGGTGTCTGTCCGCGGTGGCGGCTCTGGTGCGGGACGTGGACCCCACTCCACCATAGTCTTTGCCTGCCACTTTTACCCGCCTCCGTGGCCTCTTTAGAGCGGCGACCTTCGCCGCCAACCTCGGACTAGGGACCCTAGCAACGGGTCCCGGATGGACGGGAGATCCCGGCAGCACCGGACCGGCGGGTCTGGCAGCTCCTGACTGACCGGCGACTCTGGCAGCTCAGGACAGACGGGTGACTCTGGCAGCTCAGGACAGACGGGCGACTCTGGCAGCTCAGGACAGACGGGCGACTCTGGCAGCTCAGGACAGACGGGAGACTCTGGCAGCTCAGGGCAGACGGCGACTCTGGCAGCTCAGGACAGACGGGCGACTCTGGCAGCTAATGGCAGACGGGCGACTCTGGTAGCTCAGGACAGGCGGGCGACTCTGGCAGCTCAGGACAGACGGGAGACTCTGGCAGCTCAGGACAGACGGGAGACTCTCGCAGCTCAGGACAGACTGGAGACTCTGGCAGCTCAGGACAGACTGGAGACTCTGGCAGCTCAGGACAGACTGGAGACTCTGGTAGCTGAGGACTGACGGGAGACTCTGGCAGCTCAGGACAGACGGGAGACTCTGGCAGCTCAGGACAGACGGGAGACTCCGACAGCGCTGAGCAGGCGGGAGCACCTGTAGAGAGGAGACGGAGAGACAGCCTGGTGCGGGGGGCTGCCACCGGAGGGCTGGTGCGTGGAAGAGGCACCAGATAGACCGGACTGTGGAGGCGCACTGGAGGTCTCGGGCACCGAGCCTGCACAACCCTACCTGGCTGGATACTCCACGTAGCCAGGCCAGTGCGGCGAGGTGGAATAGACCGCACTGCGCTGTGCTGGCGAACCGGGGACACCATGCGTAGGGCTGGTGCCATGTACCCCGGCCCGAGGAGGCGCACTGGAGCCCAGATGCGCTGAGCTGGCTTCATGGCACCTGGCTCGATGCCCACTCTCGCCCAGCCGATACGAGGCGCTGCTATGTGACGCATCGGTCTATGCCTGCGCACTGGGGACACCGTGCGCCTCACGGCATAACACGGTGCCTGCCCGGTCCACCTCTCTCCACGGTAAGCACGGGAGTTGGCTTAGGTCTCCTACCTGACTAAGCCACACTCCCCGTGTACCGCCCCCAATAGATTTTTGCCTCTCATCTTTGTTGCGCTGCCGTGCCAACTCCTCAAAATGCCGCCGCTCTGCTTTGGCTGCCTCCAGCTCTTCCCTGGGGCGGCGATATTCCCCAGCCTGTGCCCAGGGTCCCTTGCCATCTTAGATCTCCTCCCATGTCCAGGAGTCCGGAGATCGCTGCTGCCTGATACCATGCTGCTTGGTCCTTTGGTGGTGGGTGATTCTGTAACGGTCTTCTTCCTCCTCTGACGAGGAGTAGTAGGAAGGATCGGAGGACCAATGCTCAGCGTGGTAAGTGTTCATGATACTTTTAATAGAACACAGAAAAATACAAAATAACAATGTGAAATAACAAAAAACGAAACAGTTCCGTGTGGAACACACAGACACAGAAAATAATCACCCACAAATCAAGGGTGAAAACAGGCTGCCTAAGTATGGTTCTCAATCAGGGACAACGATTGACAGCTGCCTCTGATTGAGAACCATACTAGGCCAAACACAGAAATACCAACTCATAGAAAAACAAACATAGACAACCCAAACAACTCACGCCCTGACCATACTAAAACAAAGACATAACAAAAGGACTAAGGTCAGAACGGGACACTGTTACTGTAATTGCAGTGTAAAGTCATATGTAATGAACATACGACAGCATATTTAAATGCTCAGTCTAGATTTGTCTGCGAGGAAAGCAAATGATCCATTGCGTTGGATGGCTCTTGACATTCTCCGTTTCTTGTAATTAATTTGGAGTTATTAATGATGGTTGAGCTTTTGTGTAGGGCTGATTACCCTAAATGTCAGAGTTGTTCTCTCTTCTCTCTCTCTTAGTCAAACTGGTTGCTCTCTGTGTGTGTGTGTGTGTGTTGTTCTTGTTTTCCCCCTTCAGCCTTTTTATAGAGCTTATTTTTAAGGTCAGGTAGGAGCATTGGTTCATCTCTCTCTGCCAGAGTGTCAAGTCAATTTTGTATGTGTGTGTGTGTGCGTGTGTGTGTGTGTGTGTGTGTGTGTGTGTGTGTGTGTGTGTGTGTGTGTGTGTGTGTGTGTGTGTGTGTGTGTGTGTGTGTGTGTGTGTGTGTGTGTGTGTGTGTGTGTGTGTGTGTGTGTGTGTGTGTGTGTGTGTTTGTTATACTGGGGTTATTTCCTCCGTCACTAATTAGGCTGGAGAGGCCAAATGCTCCAGAGACTCTTCCATTGACCATGACACACAGTAACTCAGACCACCCTCTCCTCTTCTCTCACACATTCCTAGAATAACACTAGTACATATTGGGTCTACTTCTGGGGGGGGTGAGCTTCTACTATTTTGTGATAAGTCCACCTTATGATAGTGTTTCTTGAAAATCTGTGTTTGTGTTTCTTGAAAATCTGTGTTTGTGTCCAACAGTGTGTAATTTTCTTTGTCTGTGTGTGTGTGTGTGTGTGCGCGTGTGTGCGTGCGTGCAGACCTGGGTTAAAATACTATTTCAAATATCTTAATTACTTTCACATACATTTTGAAGTAAGTATTCAGATGTTTTGTATTGGACAAGTCCTGTAGTTGAATATTGGAATGCATTTGGAAATACAATTGGAAAGTATTGGCATGTATATTATGTATATTATTTGAAATACGTATTTAACCTGTTACTCCTACCCCCTACTTTTTCGAACATTCTGTTAAAAATCGCGCAACATTTCAGTGCCCTGCTACTCATGCCAGGAATATAGTATATGCATATGATTAGTATGTGTGGATAGAAAATACTCAGACGTTTATAAAACTGGTTAAATCACAGCTGTGACTATAACAGAACGTGCGTTTCATCGAAAAGTGCAGGAAAATCTGATCACTGAAAATGGGAAAATATATCCATGCGCCACTTCAACCCATTGTTAAACGTGAACCACATTAAATGGGGCCGAGGTTGCAATACCTACAGCTTCCACACGATGTCAACACTCTTGTCATTTGCCTACGATTTGTTTCTTGGTCAAACAGACACAAGGCAGCGCAGTTCTTCCGGTCTCCGACCGGATATGTTGGTTGAGATTTACCCGGACATTATATCCAGACGTACAGCTATAGAATATACATCGCCTCGTGATCAATTTGATCGCTTATTAACGTTTACTAATACCTAAAGTTGCATTACAAAAGTATTTCGAAGTGTTTTGTGAAAGTTTATCGTCAACTGTTTTAATTGACAAAAATGACGTGACGTTATAAAACGCTATTTTTTTCGTTGATCACACAGTCTTCATAGATCGATATCTAGGCTATATATGGACCGATTTAATCTGAAAAAATATCCAATAGTGATGTTTATGGGACATCTAGGAGTGCCAACAAAGAAGATGGTCAAAGGTAATGAATGTTTTATTGTCATGCAGGTGAAAGAGGACCCAAAAGCGACTTGGCGAAAACAGAGTCTTTAATCCAGTAAAGTAAATACAAACAAAAAACACAACTTTCACTCGAAATGACGAGGACAAACTGGAGACTCGATCTTGAACAGCAGGTGAACAGCAGGTTGCCTCGGGAAGGCACTTGAACCAGACAGACTCAGACACCTGCTCACCACGCAGCATCTGAGGAAAACACGACACGACAGGGCGATACACAAACACAGCACGGTGAATTCTAGACAAGGAACCGACAGGACAGGAACGGAACACAAAGGAAGAAATAGGGACTCTAATCAGGGGAAAGGATCGGGAACAGGTGTGGGAAGACTAAATGATTGATTAGGGGAATAGGAACAGCTGGGAGCAGGAACGGAACGATAGAGAGAAGAGAGAGCGAGAGAGTGAGAGAGGGAGGGGAGAGAGAGGGATAGAAAGAGGGAAAGAACCTAATAAGACCAGCAGAGGGAAACGAATAGAATGGGAAGCACAGGGACAAGACAAGATAATAAATGACAAAACATGACAGTACCCCCCACTCACCGAGCGCCTCCTGGCGCACTCGAGGAGGAATCCTGGCGGCAACGGAGGAAATCATCAATGAGTGAACGGTCCAGCACGTCCCGAGACGGAACCCAACTCCTCTCCTCAGGACCGTAACCCTCCCAATCCACTAAGTATTGGTGACCCCGTCCCGAGAACGCATGTCCATGATCTTATGTACCTTGTAAATAGGTGCGCTCTCGACAAGGACGGGAGGGGGAGGGAAGACGAACGGGGTGCGAAGAAAGGGCTTGACACAGGAGACATGGAAGACAGGATGGACGCGACGAAGATGTCGCGGAAGAAGCAGTCGCACAGCGACAGGATTGACGACCTGGGAGACACGGAACGGACCAATGAACCGCGGAGTCAACTTACGAGAAGCTGTCGTAAGAGGAAGGTTGCGAGTGGAAAGCCACACTCTCTGGCCGCAACAATACCTTGGACTCTTAATCCTGCGTTTATTGGCGGCTCTCACAGTCTGTGCCCTGTAACGGCAAAGTGCAGACCTCACCCTCCTCCAGGTGCGCTCACAACGTTGGACAAACGCTTGAGCGGAGGGAACGCTGGACTCGGCAAGCTGGGATGAGAACAGAGGAGGCTGGTAACCCAGACTACTCTGAAACGGAGATAACCCGGTAGCAGACGAAGGAAGCGAATTGTGAGCGTATTCTGCCCAGGGGAGCTGTTCTGCCCAAGACGCAGGGTTTCTGAAAGAAAGGCTGCGTAGTATGCGACCAATCGTCTGATTGGCCCTCTCTGCTTGACCGTTAGACTGGGGATGAAACCCGGAAGAGAGACTGACGGACGCACCAATCAAACGACAGAACTCCCTCCAAAACTGTGACGTGAATTGCGGGCCTCTGTCTGAAACGGCGTCTAACGGGAGGCCATGAATTCTGAATACATTCTCGATAATGATTTGTGCCGTCTCCTTAGCGGAAGGAAGTTTAGCGAGGGGAATGAAATGTGCCGCCTTAGAGAACCTATCGACAACCGTAAGAATCACAGTCTTCCCCGCAGACAAAGGCAGACCGGTAATGAAGTCTAGGGCGATGTGAGACCATGGTCGAGAAGGAATGGGAGCGGTCTGAGACGACCGGCAGGAGGAGAGTTACCCGACTTAGTCTGCGCGCAGTCCGAACAAGCAGCCACGAAACGGCGCGTGTCACGCTCCTGAGTCGGCCACCAAAAGCGCTGGCGAATAGACGCAAGAGTGCCTCGAACACCGGGATGACCAGCTAACTTGGCAGAGTGAGCCCACTGAAGAACAGCCAGACGAGTGGAAACAGGAACGAAAAGGAGGTTACTAGGACAAGCGCGCGGCGACGCAGTGTGCGTGAGTGCTTGCTTAACCTGTCTTTCAATTCCCCAGACTGTTAACCCGACAACACGCCCATAAGGAAGAATCCCCTCGGGATCAGTAGAAGCCACAGAAGAACTAAACAGACGGGATAAGGCATCAGGCTTGGTGTTCTTGCTACCCGGACGGTAAGAAATCACAAACTCGAAACGAGCGAAAAACAACGCCCAACGAGCTTGACGGGCATTAAGTCGTTTGGCAGAACGGATGTACTCAAGGTTCTTATGGTCTGTCCAAACGACAAAAGGAACGGTCGCCCCCTCCAACCACTGTCGCCATTCGCCTAGGGCTAAGCGGATGGCGAGCAGTTCACGGTTACCCACATCATAGTTGCGCTCAGATGGCGACAGGCGATGAGAAAAATAAGCGCAAGGATGAACCTTATCGTCAGACTGGAAGCGCTGGGATAGAATGGCTCCCACGCCTACCTCTGAAGCGTCAACCTCGACAATGAATTGTCTAGTGACGTCAGGAGTAACGAGGATAGGAGCGGACGTAAAACGTTCTTTTAGAAGATCAAAAGCTCCCTGGGCGGAACCGGACCACTTAAAACACGTCTTGACAGAAGTAAGAGCTGTGAGAGGGGCAGCAACTTGACCGAAATTACGAATGAAACGCCGATAGAAATTAGCGAAACCTAAAAAGCGCTGCAACTCGACACGTGACCTTGGAACGGGCCAATCACTGACAGCTTGGACCTTAGCGGAATCCATCTGAATGCCTTCAGCGGAAATAACGGAACCGAGAAAAGTAACGGAGGAGACATGAAAAGAGCACTTCTCAGACTTTACGTAGAGACAATTCTCTAAAAGGCGCTGTAGAACACGTCGAACGTGCTGAACATGAATCTCGAGTGACGGAGAAAAAATCAGGATATCGTCAAGATAGACAAAAACAAAGATGTTCAGCATGTCTCTCAGAACATCATTAACTAATGCCTGAAAAACAGCTGGCGCATTGGCGAGACCAAACGGCAGAACCCGGTACTCAAAATGCCCTAACGGAGTGTTAAACGCCGTTTTCCACTCGTCCCCCTCTCTGATGCGCACGAGATGGTAAGCGTTACGAAGGTCCAACTTAGTAAAGCACCTGGCTCCCTGCAGAATCTCGAAGGCTGATGACATAAGGGGGAAGCGGATAACGATTCTTAACCGTTATGTCATTCAGCCCTCGATAATCCACGCAGGGGCGCAGAGTACCGTCCTTCTTCTTAACAAAAAGAACCCCGCCCCGGCCGGAGAGGAAGAAGGCACTATGGTACCGGCGTCAAGAGACACAGACAAATAATCCTCGAGAGCCTTACGTTCGGGAGCCGACAGAGAGTATAGTCTACCCCGAGGAGGAGTGGTCCCCGGAAGGAGATCAATACTACAATCATACGACCGGTGAGGAGGAAGGGAGTTGGCTCGGGACCGACTGAAGACCGTGCGCAGATCATGATATTCCTCCGGCACTCCTGTCAAATCGCCAGGTTCCTCCTGAGAAGTAGGGACAGAAGAAACGGGAGGGATGGCAGACATTAAACACTTCACATGACAAGAAACGTTCCAGGATAGGATAGAATTACTAGACCAATTAATAGAAGGATTATGACATACTAGCCAGGGATGACCCAAAACAACAGGTGTAAACGGTGAACGAAAAATCAAAAAAGAAATAGTCTCACTGTGGTTACCAGATACTGTGAGGGTTAAAGGTAGTGTCTCAAATCTGATACTGGGAAGATGACTACCATCTAAGGCGAACATGGGCGTAGGCTTCTCTAACTCTCTGAAAGGAATGTCATGTTTCCGAACCCATGCTTCGTCCATGAAACAACCCTCAGCCCCAGAGTCTATCAAGGCACTACATGTAGCACCCGAACCGGTCCAGCGTAGATGGACCGACAAAGTAGTACAGGATTTTGATGGAGAGACTTGAGTAGTTGCGCTCACCTGTAGCCCTCCGCTTACAGATGAGCTCTGGCTTTTACTGGACATGAATTAACAAAATGTCCAGCAACTCCGCAATAGAGGCACAGGCGGTTGGTGATCCTCCGTTCCCTCTCCTTAGTCGAGATGCGAATCCCTCCCAGCTGCATGGGCTCAGACTCTGAGCCAGAGGAGGGAGATGGTTGCGATGCGGAGCAGGGAAACACCGTTGATGCGAGCTCTCTTCCACGAGCCCGGTGACGAAGATCTACCCGTCGTTCTATGCGGATGGCGAGAGCAATCAAAGAGTCCACATCTGAAGGAACCTCCCGGGAGAGAATCTCATCCTTAACCACTGCGTGGAGTCCCTCCAGAAAACGAGCGAGCAGCGCCGGCTCGTTCCACTCACTAGAGGCAGCAAGAGTGCGAAACTCAATAGAATAATCCGTTATGGACCGTTCACCTTGGCATAAGGAAGCCAGGGCCCTAGAAGCCTCCCTACCAAAAACTGAATGGTCAAAAACCTGAATCATCTCCTCTTTAAAGTTCTGGAACCTGTTAGAGCAATCAGCCCTTGCCTCCCAGATAGCTGTGCCCCATTCTCGAGCCCGGCCAGTAAGGAGTGAAATGACGTAAGCAACCCGAGCTCTCTCTCTAGAGTATGTGTTGGGTTGGAGAGAGAACACAATCTCACACTGCGTGAGAAAGGAGCGGCACTCAGTGGGCTGCCCGGAGTAGCAAGGTGGGTTATTAACCCTAGGTTCTGGAGGCTCGGCAGGCCAGGAAGTAACAGGTGGCACGAGACGTAGACTCTGGAACTGTCCAGAGAGGTCGGAAACCTGAGCGGCCAGGTTCTCCACGGCATGGCGAGCAGCAGACAATTCCTGCTCGTGTCTGCCGAGCATGGCTCCTTGGATCTCGACGGCAGTGTAACGAGCGTCTGAAGTCGCTGGGTCCATTCCTTGGTCGGTTCCTTCTGTCATGCAGGTGAAAGAGGACCCAAAAGCGACTTGGCGAAAACAGAGTCTTTAATCCAGTAAAGTAAATACAAACAAAAACACAACTTTCACTCGAAATGACGAGGACAAACTGGAGACTCGATCTTGAACAGCAGGTGAACAGCAGGTTGCCTCGGGAAGGCACTTGAACCAGACAGACTCAGACACCTGCTCACCACGCAGCATCTGAGGAAAACACGACACGACAGGGCGATACACAAACACAGCACGGTGAATTCTAGACAAGGAACCGACAGGACAGGAACGGAACACAAAGGAAGAAATAGGGACTCTAATCAGGGGAAAGGATCGGGAACAGGTGTGGGAAGACTAAATGATTGATTAGGGGAATAGGAACAGCTGGGAGCAGGAACGGAACGATAGAGAGAAGAGAGAGCGAGAGAGTGAGAGAGGGAGGGGGAGAGAGAGGGATAGAAAGAGGGAAAGAACCTAATAAGACCAGCAGAGGGAAACGAATAGAATGGGAAGCACAGGGACAAGACAAGATAATAAATGACAAAACATGACATTTATATTTTATTTGTGCGTTTTGTGTAGCGCCGACTATGCTAATTATTTTGTTTATGTCCCCTGCGGGTCTTTTGGGGTGTTACATGCTATCAGATAATAGCTTCTCATGCTTTCGCTGAAAAGCATTTAAAAAATCTGACTTGTTGCCTGGATTCACAACGAGTGTAGCTTTAATTCAGTACCCTGCATGTGTATTTTAATGAACGTTTGAGTTGTAACGAGTGCTATTAGCATTTAGCGTAGCGCATTTGCATTTTCAGATGTCTAGATGGGACGCCTGCGTGTCAGGTAGGAGCAAGAGGTTAAAGTACTTTCAAATAGTAAGCTATTTATAGGAAGTTAATTGGGAATACTATCAAATACGTCCAATATACATTAAGTAGTTGATTCTGACCACATTATTTAAAAATACTCAAATACACAGAAAATAAGTATTTAAATGACTAATGTCGTGTCTTTGGCTATGCCGGATTAAGTGATATGACATGCTATTCTATACAATAATGTATCCGTAATTAATATTACCTGATTGAGCTAATCATGTAAATGTAATTAACTAGAGAGTCGGCACCACAAAATAATATTTATAGAGCTGTTATCTTCCGAATAAACTCTTAAAGACCTAGTAATATTTTACATCAATAGCAGTCAATATTAATTGTCATCTTAATTCAGTCTCATCTGAAAGTTGTAAATTCTTGGTTATCTGCACAAACCCTGGCTAGCAAGTTGAACCAGCAATACAAAATTGGGTTTAATTATTTATTTACTAAATACCTAAATAATCACACAGAATTACACATACACATAATTAAATCATAACTTGATTACAAATTACGTCATAAAGGAAAACGTCCCTAGTGGGCGGAACAGATATGACAACTTGTTACACAAAAGAAAAGGGGCTGGGTTTGAGTGAAAGAGTGGGAAGACTGAGGAACAAAGGGAAGAAGCTGTGCTATCGTAAATACAGTATCTTATGCATTCTAAATTACCGCCCATTTGGAAAAGGAAAATGCAATAAATATTTACTCTGAGCTGCGCTTCGGTAGGTTGGTGGTAGATGGGAGGCCGTGTTGCCCAACCAAGTCCTTTTCTGGTGGTCAATTGGATACGTTGTAGTAACGTCATTGTATGATAGACGGGATACTCTGTCTGTTCCTTCCTAACCCTCGTTTGCATCTGCTGTTGCTAAACTCAACGGCTAGGAGGTATCACTTCTGTAGTTCATACCATTCGCAACCAAAGCTCACGATGATTTTGGCTTCGTTCTGTCGTTATTACCTGAACCATTCTGACATAGGACCGTCGTCCTCACGTCAAGAAGTTATATTGTCGTCAAGGGCTTATATAGGAAGGGAGAGGAGGGTGTGTTTGAAAAATGTTAATAGCCCATGTCCCTTCACAGGGGCGAGCCCACTGATTGAGATGCCCTATCTTATGAAAAACCAAATCTCACATTTTAGAAGCTAAAATCACATTTCATCCTATCACGAATAATTTCATATGCAAATATTTAAATTGAACAACAATTCCATGTGAATCCGATAATTCTGATATGTAGACTTTCCACTGTAGAGTTTACATCATCTTATCATTGATGAGAATGTCTCAGATGACAACCGAACTGACATCATATTCATTAAGTACCACCGCATATGTTCAATTGATCAGATTACCAGAATATAGTTCATTTCCCCCCAACTTCTGATGTTCCCAGAATCTCTATGTTAACCAAGAGGTTTTGCAAATGTAACCTCAGTAGTGTAGAGATAGGAAAAAGGGGGGAAGAGGTATTTATGACTGTCATAAACCTACCCCCCAGGCCAACGTCATGACACTAATGATAAAATACACATGTATTTGAACGCTTTGTGTATCAGTGTGTGTGTGCATAGTGTGCGTGTATCAGCGTACGAAGCGAACATTGTGTGTATCTCCTTGTCCATCAGGGTGCTGCATTGAGGCATATTTGAATTGTTGCCATGGAAACTCTTTCTCTGTTTCTCCCTCTCTGACTCTCTCTCTATCCCTCTCTCTCTCCCTCTTTCTTCATCTGTGCCCTGCCTCTGTCTCTGTCATTCTCACTATCTCACTCTTTTCTCCCATACTTTCCTCTCCGACTTCTCTCTCTGGCCATCTTCTCTAACCTTCCTTCTCATTGTGTGCTTCAACCATCCTTCCTTCATCACTCTTTATTCTTCTCCCTTCATCTTCAGCTCTTCTTTTATCATCCTAATTAATAATTTCTTTCTTTTCATCCCTCCATCTTCTCAGCACCCATCCTCGTCCCCCTCGCTAGATTTTTTCTTGTTGCTGCTGTTCTTCTTCCTCCAACCAGCTCCATCTGTGTTGTGTATACCTCCATTTATTTTCCCTTCCATCCACTCTCTTCCTCCTCTTCCTCATCTTCCTCCTCTTCCTCCTCCTCTCTCTGCTTTCCTCCCACTCTCTTCCTCCTCTTCCTCCTCCTTTCCCTGTTTCCCTCCTACTCTCTCCCTCCTCTTCCTCCTCCTATCTCTGCTTTCCTCCCACTCTCTTCCTCTTCCTCCTCCTCTCTCTGATTTCCTCCCACTCTCTTCCTCCTCTTCCTCCTCCTCTCTCTGATTTCCTCCCACTATCTTCCTCTTCTTCCTCCTCCTCTCTCTGCTTTCCTCCCAGTCTCTTCCTCCTCTCCTCAAATCAAATCAAATGTATTTGTCACATACACATGGTTAGCAGATATTAATGCGAGTGTAGCGAAATGCTTGTGCTTCTAGTTCCGACAATGCAGTAATAACCAAAGAGTAATCTAACCTAACAATTCCAAAACTACTACCTTATACACACAAGTGTAAAGGGATAAAGAATATGTACATAAAGATATATGAATGAGTGATGGTACAGAACGGCATAGGCAAGATGCAGTAGATGGTATCAAGTACAGTATATACATATGAGATGAGTAATGTAGGGTTGTTAGAGGAAAATATAGTTTAGATAATCAATTATGTATACATTAATGATTAGAACCATTTATGCTAATACTATTATGTTATGATTTGAAAAGTATGGGTTCTTAATTGTACTGTTACTGAAAATGTAAGCAGAAATGAATTGTGTCTGTGTCTCCTGGGAAAGTTTAAGAAGGAGGGATAAGATAGTTTTTCAAACAGATAAGAATGTTTTGGTTGGATTCCATTAGTGGAGAGAAGTATATCCTTTAGGCAGGTTGGAATGTAGTTTATGAGGGGAGTGAAACTATCTCCAGGACCGAATACTACGCCATTGTAAGGCTGGGAGAGGGGGTGTAACTGATGACGTCATTTTATGTCTTCTTTCTTTAAAATGTAATGTTCTTTGTATTTTGGGTCAGTACTCATCAAGAATAAATGCTGAACTTGTTTTTAAGACTGGTCTCTTGCTAATTCATGCAAATGATAAACTTACAACTTATCATGAATTAGAAATGAGTGCGAATTGAATTGATTTTGGCAATAAAACATAAAGGGATTAAGAATTCCTCTATCAAGGGTATGTAAACAAAGTGGCATAGTTTAAAGTGGCTAGTGATACATGTATTACATAAAGATGCAGTAGATGATATAGGGTACAGTATGTACATATACATATGAGATGAGTAATGTAGGGTATGTAAACATTATATTAAGTAGCATTGTTTAAAGTGGCTAGTGATATATTTTACATACATTTCCATCAATTCCCATTATTAAAGTGGCTGGAGTTGAGTCAGTGTGTTGGCAGCAGCCACTCAATGTTAGTGGTGGCTGTTTAACAGTCTGATGGCCTTGAGATAGAAGCTGTTTTTCAGTCTCTCGGTCCTTGCTTTGATGCACCTGTAATGACCTCGCCTTCTGGATGATAGGCAGTGGCTCGGGTGGTTGTTGTCCTTGATGATCTTTATGGCCTGTGACATCGGGTGTGACATCGGGTGGTGTAGGTGTCCTGGAGGGCAGGTAGTTTGCCCCCGGTGATGCGTTGTGCAGACCTCACTACCCTCTGGAGAGCCTTACAGTTGTGGGCGGAGCAGTTGCCGTACCAGGTGGTGATACAGCCCGACAGGATGCTCTCGATTGTGCATCTGTAGAAGTTTGTGAGTGCTTTTGGTGACAAGCAGAATTTCTTCAGCCTCCTGAGGTTTTGAAGAGGTGCTGCTGCGCCTTCTTCACGACGCTGTCTGTGTGGGTGGACCAATTCAGTTTGTCCGTGATGTGTACGCAGAGGAACTTAAAACTTACTACTCTCTCCACTACTGTCCCATCGATGTGGATAGGGGGGTGCTCCCTCTGCTGTTTCCTGAAGTCCACAATCATCTTCTTTGTTTTGTTGACGTTGAGTGTGAGGTTATTTTACATTTACATTTACATTTAAGTCATTTAGCAGACGCTCTTATCCAGAGCGACTTACAAATTGGACACCACACTCTGAGGGCCCTCATCTCCACCCTGTAGGCCGTCTCGTCGTTGTTGGTAATCAAGCCTACCACTGGAGTGTCGTCCGCAAACTTGATGTTTGAGTTGGAGGCGTGCATGGCCACGCAGTCATGGGTAAACAGGGAGTACAGGAGAGGGCTGAGAACGCATCCTTGTGGGGCCCCAGTGTTGAGGATCAGCGGGGTGGAGATGTTGTTACCTACCCTCACCACCTGGGGGCGGCCCGTCAGGAAGTCCAGTACCCAGTTGCACAGGGCGGGGTCGAGACCCAGGGTCTCGAGCTTGATGACGAGTTTGGAGGGTACTATGGTGTTGAATGCCGAGCTGTAGTCGATGTACAGCATTCTCACATAGGTATTCCTCTTGTCCAGATGGGTTAGGGCAGTGTGCAGTGTGGTTGAGATTGCATCGTCTGTGGACCTATTTGGGCGGTAAGCAAATTGGAGTGGGTCTAGGGCGTCAGGTAGGGTGGAGGTGATATGGTCCTTGACTAGCACTTCATGATGATGGAAGTGAGTGCTACGGGTCGGTAGTCGTTTAGCTCAGTTACCTTAGCTTTCTTGGGAACAGGGAAAATGGTGGCCCTCTTGAAGCATGTGGGAACAGCAGTCCATAAACACAGCCAGCTGGTCTGCGCATGCTCTGAGGACGCGGCTGGAGATGCCATCTGGGCCTGCAGCCTTGTGAGGGTTAACACGTTTAAATGTTTTCCTCACTTCGGCTGCAGTGAAGGAGAGTCCGCAGGTTTTGGTTGTGGGCCGTGTCAGTGGCACTGTATTGTCCTCAAAGCGGGCAAAAAAGTTATTTAGTCTGCCTGGGAGAAAGACATCCTGGTCCGTGACGGTGCTGGTTCTCTTTTTTGTAATCCGTGATTGACTGTAGACCCTGCCACATACCTCTTGTGTCTGAGCCGTTGAATTGTCACTCTACTTTGTCTCGATACTGACGCTTAGCTTGTTTAATTGCCTTGCGGAGGAAATAGCTTCCCTGTTTGTATTCAGTCATGTTTCCGGTCACCTTTCCCTGGTTAAAAGCAGTGGTTCATGCTTTCAGTTTCACGCGAATGCTGCCATCAATCCACGGTTTCTGGTTTGGGAATGTTTTAATCGTTGCTATGGGAACGACATCATCAATGCACTTTCTAATGAAGTCGCTCACCGAATCAGCGTATTCGTCAATGTTGTTGTTGGATGCAATATGGAACTTATCCCAATCCACGTGATCGAAGCAGTCTTGAAGCGTGGAATCAGATTGGTCGGACCAGCGTTGAAAAGAACTGAGTGCGGGAGCTTCTTATTTTAGTTTCTGTCTGTAGGCAGGAAGCAACAAAATGGAGACGTGGTCAGCTTTTCCGAAAGGAGGGTGGGGGAGGGCCTTATATGCGTTGCAGAAGTTGGAATAGCAATGATCCAAGGTTTTACCAGCCCTGGTTTCGCAATCGATATGCTGATACAATTTAGGGAGTCTTGTTTTCAGATTAACCTTTTTAAAATCCCCAGCTACAATGAATGCAGCCTCAGGATATGTGGTTTCCAGTTTGCAACGAGTCAAGTAAAGTTCGTTCAGGGCCATCGATGTGTCTGCTTGGGGGGGAATATATATGGCTGTGATTATAATCGAAGAGAATTCCCTTGATAGATAATGCGGACGACATTTGATTGTGAGGAATTCTAAGTCAGGTGAACAGAAAGACTTGAGTTCCTGTATGTTGTTGTGGTCACACCACGTCTCTCTCTGCTTTCCTCCCACTCTCTTCCTCCTCCTCCTCTCCTCTCTCTGCTTTCCTCCCACTCTCTTCCTCCTCCTCCTCTCCTCACTCTGCTTTCATCCCACTCTCCTCCTCCTCCTCCTCCTCCTCCTCCTCCTCCTCCTCCTCCTCCTCCTCCTCCTCCTCCTCCTCCTCCTCCTCCTCCTCCTCCTCCTCCTCCTCATCTTCCTCCTCCCCCTCTCCTCTCTCTGCTTTCCTCCCACTCTCTTCCTCCTCCTCCCCCTCTCCTCTCAGCATTGTCCAACCTCACTGAGGATTGAGCCCGTTTACAATTAGCATGGGTACCTGCAATTAGGCCTGACAAACCTCCACTAATTATGCTTTTAGATGGGACATTTGTAGTAACAGACTACATTAGCTACCCCCTTTTTCTCTGCTACTTCTCCCTCCACCCCTCTGCTTTGCTCTCCCTCTGGCCCCTTTGATATCTCTTTGCCTATTTCTCTCCCCATTTCTCTGTTTTCTCTCTCCTCCCTTTCTCCACTGTTTTTCTCCTCTCTCTCGCTCGCTCTCTCTCTCTCCATGTTCATTCCTCCTTTCTCTGCTTTCTACTCCTGTTTTTGCTCTCATCTCCCTCTTCCGTGCTCCCCTTTGCATGTCTATCTCTTTGTCTCCCAGTCCCTATCTCTCTCTGTCTCTCTATCTCTTTGTCTCCCATTCCCTATCTCTCTTTCTCTCTCTTTGTATTTCTCTCGTCCTCTCTCCCTAAAGTGTAGCTACATTAAGGATTCCCATTTCTATCTCAATATAAACGACAATGCGCTGTCGTTGTCATTTGACTTCTTCCCACACACACACACACACACACACACACACACACACACACACACACACACACACACACACACACACACACACACACACACACACACACACACACACACACACACACACACACACACACACACACACACACACACACACACACACACACACACACACACACACACACACACACACACACACATGACTAATTGTGTTTCTCTCTGACTGTCCCATCCCTCTCTTTCTATTCTCTCTCTCCCTATTTCTCTCTGCATTGCTGTTAATAAAAGGAGCAGGAAATAATAGGTCTGCAATTGACTTCAGAGGCTAAAGGGGGATGGGAGGGAGGGAGGGAATAATACTGGTGGGAAGAGAGGTTAATGGCAATGAGAGGCAGTTACTGCTCAAAGGAAAATAGAAAAAAAGAAAGATATAGAGATAAACAGATAGAAAGAGGGAGAGAGCGGGAGAGAAAGAGAGCAGGACAGAAAGAGAGAGAGAGTGATAGACTGAGAGAGACAGAAGCAGAGATGGAGAGGTAGAGAGCACAGGGGAGAGAATAAGCATCATTCTCAGTCTGTGAGTGTCTGATGGTCACTTAACCTGGCAGCCAGTCCATGAAGCTCAGAACCTGTCAATCTGTCAAAACACACCCGGCGCTGTCGGTCTCCTCACCGCACATGCACACACACACACGCACGCACGCACGCACACACACACACACACACATGCACATACTCCAAACTGTCTTTGATGTCTGCCACAAGGTCCCTCTAAGGAAAGCACTAGAATAGAGTGGTGGATTAAGCATTGTTGAGCATCACTAGACATTTTATCTCAAGTTATACCATTTCACCATGTGAACAATACTCTATGTGCATCATTTGATCCTGTTTTCTTTGTGTTCTGTTGTAGCAGTCATGGTATTATTATGATACAGTACCTCTTTTCAGTCCCATCTCCTGCTGGTAATATACATTTACATTTAAGTCATTTAGCAGACGCTCTTATCCAGAGCGACTTACAAATTGGTGCATTCACCTTATGACATCCAGTGGGACAGTCACTTAACAATAGTGCATCTAAAACTTAGGGGGGGTGGGGTGAGAGGGATTACTTAACCTATCCTAGGTATTCCTAGGTATTACTGTACATGATATTAATTCTCTCTCTCTCTCCCCCTCCCTACCTCCCTCCCTCTCTCCAGGTACTGCATTTACACTCCTCCACGATGCTTGTCAGCCTCCTCTCCCCCTTCCCACTCCAGGACAGGCGCGTCACTTCCTCCTTTCCCCCTCCTCCTCCCGAACACACCTCTTCCCCTCATCAGCACCCCCGGCTGGCCCTTCCCTCCCTCTCCCTCCCTCTCTCCCTATCTCTCCTCCTCCTCTCCCTATTCCTTCTGCCCATCTGCGAGTCGGCGCGGTCGCCTGGGAGGGGCGGAGCTGGCCAGGGCGGAGGAGCACCAGGAGGTGCACCCGGGACGGGAGGAGCAGGAGGCGAGAAAGGAGGCCAGAGGGGCACAAACCTCATCCCCCCTTTCTACCCCCCTTACTACCCCCCAGTATCTCCCGCCCGGCCCCCTGCGCCCCCCCTTACCTCCCAAAGTGGCCTCCTCTCTTAGCATCGCCGTCATCCTGGTGGGCAACTCTAGCGAGGTGTCGTCCACCTACGTGGAGAAAGAGGAGTTCCTCCATGTTCCTCACCCTACCAAAGTCCAACTGGAGACCATGAACGACACGGACCCCAAGAGTATCATCAACCGTATCTGCACCCTGATGACCAACACCTGGCTGCAGGGGGTGGTGTTCGGGGACGATACGGACCAGGAGGCCATCGCCCAGATCCTGGACTTCATCTCTGCCCAAACACACATCCCCATCCTGGGCATCCGAGGAGGCTCCTCCATGGTCATGGCTGCCAAGGTATGGAACACCACCTTTAATGCACATCTATTTCCACTAGTACACACTCTATTTCCACTAGTACACACAACATCTATTTCCACTAGTACACACAACCTCAGACATCTATCTATTGAATAGTGTGATGCCGTTCATATAATAGTTACAGCTGGTTGGATACACATGTATACAGTATAATGACAAAATGCACTGTTGGTTAAAGGCTTGTAAGTAAGCATTTCTCTTTAAGGTCTTGTATTTGGAGCACATGACAAATCAACCTTGATTTGATATGATGACACCACCACTAGTACAATGCAGGACAGTAGGTAGAAATAACTCTGTGAAGCTCACTAAATGCTCAGGGTCCTGACACTAGTTGTTATGGCTCTCTATACTTTGGGTACATTGGGTTTTTAGTCACACCAACTACTCGACTGAAAGCTCCTGGTCCAGGCGAGATAGCTGACGTTGGTATATCTAATATCTAAACAAGGTTACTCATCACCTTGTTGACTATTGTATATCTAAACAAGGTTACTCATCACCTTGGTGACTATTGTATATCTAAACAAGGTTACTCATCGCCTTGTTGACTATTGTATATCTAAACAAAGTTACTCATCACCTTGTTGACTATTGTATATCTAAACAAAGTTACTCATCACCTTGTTGACTATTGTATATCTAAACAAGGTTACTCATCACCTTGTTGACTATTGTATATCTAAACAAGGTTACTCATCACCTTGTTGACTATTGTATATCTAAACAAGGTTACTCATCACCTTGTTGACTATTGTATATCTAAACAAGGTTACTCATCACTTTGTTGACTATTGTATATATCACCTTGTTGACTATTGTATATCTAAACAAGGTTACTCATCACCTTGTTGACTATTGTATATCTAAACAAGGTTACTCATCACCTTGTTGACTATTGTATATCTAAACAAGGTTACTCATCACCTTGTTGACTATTGTATATCTAAACAAGGTTATTCATCACCTTGTTGACTATTGTATATCTAAACAAGGTTACTCATCACCTAGCAACAGGCATACTGTACTATATCTATGCATGTTCCTGTATGAGGGGCGACCAACCTCCTGAAGCGCATTAAGGCACAGCTGGCCTACACATTACAATACATCAGGGCACATAACTGCAACATGTTTCAACTCAATAAGTCCTCCTCAAGCTGCGTTGTTATGCTATACAACCGATCAAGGCAGTGTTACTTTCAATATTCAATTGACAAGAGTTACAGTGGATCCGTTAAAATCACGCAGAGCAGGGAAACAGCCACTCTATTCTGAGCGGCACTGGGTCCGACTGTGAACGCTACAGCATCTTATTCCAGGCCCGTCTCTCAATGATTGATTCAGCTGTTAATTGGCCTCCTACAGCATGTGAATCTGACGTCACGTCCATGGCTGCTTCTCAGATGGAACCATTGCCTACATAGTGCCCTCTGGGCCCTGGTCAGAGGTAGTGGACGACATAGGGAATAGAGTGACAGCGAGGCTACTTAACCTTGAAAAGACTCTTTTGGCAAGTCAAATAAGAGCTTTGTCAGATGTGACTTAAAGGAAAACTCCACCTAAAACTATATTTTTGCATTTGTTTTATTATTCCATTGTTGATTTAGTCCCAAAATGTTTTGCATGTCAGCTGTCAAGTTTTCAAGATATATAACTTTCTAAATAGATAAATACAGCTGGTAGGATGCTGTGCTCCCTCTCCGGCCTCTAGGTCACCAGGCTGCTCGTTATGGCGCACACCTGTCACCATCGTTACACGCACTTGCACGTCTGTCACGTTCTGACCTTAGTTCCTTTTGTTAGGTCTCTATTTTTGGTTTGGTCAGGGCGTGAGTTGGGGTGGGCATTCTATGTTTTTGTTCTATGTTTTGTATTTCTGTGTTTGGCCTGGTAGGGTTCCCAATTAGAGGCAGCTGTCTATCGTTGTCTCTGATTGAGAACCATACTTAGGTAGCCTGTTCCCACCTGTGTTTGTGGGTAGTTGTTTCCTGTTTTGTGTTTTGTCACCTGATAGGACTTTTTCGTTTTTTCATTTTTTCACCTATGTTATTTTGTGTTCAGATTAATAAAGTTAACATGGACACGTACCACGCTGCATTTTGGTCCGATCTTTCATATTCCTCATCAGGCGAGGACGAGAATCGTTACAGCGTCATTAGACTCACCTGGACTCCATCACCTCCTTGATTACCTGCCCTATATATGTCCATACCTTTGGTTCCTTCCCCAGGCGTCATTATTTCTGTTCCTGTGGCACATCTGTGTGTTTTTCGTGTTTCTTGTTTTGTATTATGTTGTGTTGTCCACTCCCTGGACTTGCTTCCCAACTCTCAGCACACATCGTTACAGAATGACTGCCTCAACTGGCTCAACGGGTTTCCATGCCTCAGCGGGTGAACAGGTTCCTGTTCCTCGACTGAGGCAACCAGGGAGGTCTCAGCTGGCTCATCAGGCCCCTACGCCTCAGCCGGTTCGTCAGGTTCCTGCACCTCAGCGGAGGCAACCGGTCTGCTCCGGATCCCCGGGATCGTCCCTTTGGTTGGTGTCCTGCAGCTGGAGCCGAACACGCCCCGGGGAGGGGATACCATCACGTATGCTCACTCTCTGGCGCTCTAGGTTGCTATGCTGAGACTGACAGGTTTTCCGCACCTCAGCAGAGTTCACCGGTCCGCTCCTGATCCTCGGGATCATCAATTTGGTCAGTGTCCTGCGGCAGGAGCCGCAGGTCGGGGAGGGGGTACTGTCACGTGTGCTCACTCTCTGGCCTCTAGGTCACCAGCCTGCTCATTATGGTGCACACCTGTCACCATCGTTACGCCCCCCCCTGCGCGTCATCAGACTCACCTGGACTCCATCACCTCCTTGATTACCTGCCCTATATATGTCACTCCCTTTGGTTCCTTCCCCATTGTTACTCTTTCTGTTTTATGTCTGTGCATTGTTTGTGTTTCTTGTTTTGTATAATGTTCGTTTTATATATTAAAACACTCACTCCCTGAACTTGCTTCGCGACTCTCAGCACACATTGTTACAATTTTGAATCATATGATACTGTGTTTTGCGTCATATGAAGCTAAATGCATCATACCAGTATTTTGATGATGTGATGAAACCTACTTTTGAATTGTAACGTACCCAGTAGTAACAGACCGATGAAACATATAAATACTTTAGTGAATGTGATTTATCTATCCAGGCTTAGAAATTATTGATGAGATTAGGCCACTGAACATAATGGAAAGTCTTGTAGAAGTCTAGAGTTTTAGACTAGAGTTTAGAGAGTTTTAGAGTTTAAAGAGTTTTAGGGGGTGATTTGTCTTTCTTTGAGGATATTTTGACTTGCTTTTGGAGAGTCTGCATCAGTTCTCATCTACTTTGTTTACTTCAGCATCGAAATGGAGGCACCAAGGCAGTGGCTTTTCTGTCTGGGTTGTGTGAGTTAGTTGGACAGTGTCATGACCGTCCATGAAAATCCAAATAGGTCAGATCAGGTTTGCAATGAATGACTTCAATCAGACCCCTTCTCACCCTGGTCTGCACTCTCAAGATTCACCAAATGAATGTTCTGTTTCAACAGAATTTTCCCCGCTGAAACTCTAACACGTTCCCAAACGAGATACTGGAACAATATATCTAACATACAGCCAGCCTGCCGGAACTGCCCATTTTGAGCAAGCTGTATAAATTATGGGTTAAGAATGAAACAGGAGACAAAGGGCTATGAGACAGAAGTTTCATCTGAGACACATGAAAAGTGAGATGTATACGGAGGGTGCGGGGCAACAAAAGACAAACAGCAGAGGGGCTAAGGAGCAGGTCCCGAGTGGAAAGCCATACCCTCTGACCGAGCCGACAGCAGGATCAGGGTCTGATGGCGATCCGCCTGTCGCCGATTCTTGGATGTGGTCTTCAGAAGAGAGGCTCAGGTACGGCGACAGAGGCCAATGACCGTCTGGGCAGAGGGTATGCTGACTTCTTCCTCTTGCTTAGGGAAGAGCGGGGACTGATATCCCAGTGGCAGAGCAGGGAAGGGTGTTACAGGTGTATTCCACCTACACAAGTTGCTGGCTCCAGGTGGTGGGATTGGCAGGGATGAGACAACAAAGAGCCGTCTCAAGGTCCTGATTGGCTCGCTCCGACTGTCCATTAGATTTGGGGAGAAAACCAGAGGACAGGCTGGCCGACGACCCAATGTGGGTACAGAACGCATTCCAGAACCGGGACGAGAACTGAGGGCCACGATCGGAGACCATGTCTACAGGAAGTCCATGGATCCGGAAGATGTGCTGTACCATGAGCTGACCCGTCTCCTTGGCTGAGGGCAACTTGGGAAGGGGAATAAAATGGGCAGCTTTAGAAAACCTATCCACCCTTGCCATCTGACGGAGGAAGACCACTAACAAAGTCCAGGGATATATGGGAGCAGGGGCAGTGAGGAACAGGGAGTGGTTGAAGAAGGCCAGTGGAGTCTTATTTTGTGCACAGACAGTGCAGGCGGCAACAAATGCGGAGACATCAGGAACCATGGAAGGCCACTTAAAGCGTAATCGGATGAAAGGGTCCGACGGGAGCCTGGATGACAGGTCAGTCTCGAGGAATGTGCCCACACCAGGACTGGGGAACAGCAGAGTCCGGGACAAACATCCAGTTAGCCGGAGCCCCCTAGGAATGCTGTGCCTTACGGACAAGGCTCTCTATACGTCAGATGACTGCAGGCGTTAGATAGGAGGTACGGAGTATGGACTCGGGGTCAGACGGAGTTGCAACGGAGCTATACAAATGTGAGAGTTGGTCTGTCCGAATGGCATAACCGAGTATTGAGTCTTCCACTCATTGCCTTCCTGTATACAAACCATACAGTAGGCATTCTGAAGGTCCAACTTAGAGAAGATGGTCGCTCCCTGAAGCGGGTCGAAAGCCGAGGAGATGAGTGGTAGAGGGTAGCGGTTTTTAACTGCAATGTCATTTATGCCCCGGTCGTCAATACACGGGCGGCTGGTGAGGCAGATGGACAAATAACCCCTTGCAGTGAGAGTGTTCTCAATGTACTCCTCCATAGCCTTGGTCTCCGGACTCGACAGGGAGTAAAGCTATCCCCGAGGTGGTGTAGTGCCTGGGAGAAGGTCAATGGCACGGTCATAGGTCGATGTGGGGTGAAAGACGTAGCGCGGTCCTTGTTGAAGACCTCTTAGACCAGGTACTCCAGGTACTCCGCAGGAATGGCTGAGAGATCCAAGGCTTCTCCCAAGCCAGCAGGAAGACGTCTCGGGCAGACTTTGCCAACTTAAGACACTGTGCATGGCAGAACCGGCTCCAGCCCACGATAGACCCAGTGGCACAGTCGATCAGGGGATTGTGCTTCTGTAGCCACGAATATCCCAAAACCACATCGATAGATTCTACGAGCAGGAACTGCATACATTTCCTGATACTCGTAGGTTGATAAGAACCGTATTGCTGGTGACTCTGCCGATAGAGCGCCCATCCAGCGCTCTGAATTCCATGGGAATTGAGAGGAGTTGATTGGAGATTCCCAGCTCTGACACCAAGGGAGTGTCGATAAAGCTCTTGTCGGCCACAGTGCCAATGAGCACCTGGAGAGATTTGGCCTGGTCACACCACAACAGGGTGGTATGGAGATGAATACGAGTAATGGGAGATTGGAATATCCCTGTATGGCTCACCAGAGAACTCGTACTTACTGATGAGCCAGGTCTTTTTAATGGACAGGTGGGAAAATGGTGTCCTGTAGTCTCGCAATACATACAGCTCCTGGTGCTCAACCTGCATAAACTTTCATCTGGAAACAATCTAGCCTTTCCCAGTAGCTTGGGCTCTGGTCAAGGCGATGAGGGAGTCTAGGTCCATGGGCAGCTCCCGGGCTGCAAGCTTGTCATTAATCACCGATAATCCGTGACGGAACGCATCAAGCAGGTCTTCCGGGTCGAGGCACTCTCAGCCGCCACCTTGCGAAAATCCACAGCGTAGTCTGCCACACTACGGGAGTCTTGCCGTAGTTGGAGCAGCTTACAAGCAGCCTCTCTCCCGGACATCGGAGAATTGAACAATTCACCTACCTCCACCACAAACTCCTCCAAACTGAGGCAAATGGTGGACTGTTACTCCCACACCACCTTAGCCCAGGCTTGTGCCTTCCCGGACATCAGCGTTATCAAATATGCTATCTTTGAGAGGTCCAAGGCTACGGGTTGAAGATGATGGAGCACTGGGAGAAAAACGCACAGGAAATGTTCCAGAAACTCCAGCGTAACGCCTCTGGAGGAGGTAAGCGAGGTTCGCAGGACACCGGGGTAGGCTGGGAAGAAATGCCACTGGTGGCGGGGTTGCTGAGAGTCTGGGGAATTACTGTAGTGACTTGCTGCCTAGTTGGGAATCCGCAGTGCTCCAGCAATGTATCGAACACATGGTCATGGCGTTCTGCCAGGGTATGGAGTCCCTCCATAAGGCATTGCAACTCCCCATGTCTTCCAATGGTGGCTCCTTGGAAGTAGACAGCCTTGCGGAGCTGGTCCGAGCCTGCTGGGTGAGTCATGGCCAGTTCGTACTATCACGGCTCAGGCTAAGACCCAGATGAAGACACAGGAGGCGGATAGTACGAGTTTATTTTAGTACATGCGGCAGGCAAAACGGAAGTCAAGGCAGGCAAACAGTCGGAATCCAAATCAGAAATAGGCAGGTACAGGACGGCGGGCAGGATCAGGGTCAAGACAGGTAGAAAAGTCAGAACTGAGAAGACTAGGAGAAACAAAACTAGAGCACAGGGAACACACTGGTAGGACTTGGCGGGACAAGACAAACTGGCAACAGACAAACAGAAAATGCAGGAATAAATACACAGGGGATAATGGGGGAAAATAGGAGACACCTGGTGGGGCGGGGGAGACAAGCACAAAGACACATGAAACAGATCAGAATGTGACACTGTCCCTCTCTCTCTCCCTCTCCATCTCTACTTTAACAAGTATCAATGTTGTTGACATTCCGCTAGGGATCTGTTTTCAGCGTATTACGTCTCCAAACCTGTATAAATAAAGGTACAATAAACTTTTTTTTAAAATTAGTTAATTGTTACATGATGAATTTAGTCAGGTAACAATTAAAAATACACTGCTCGAAAAAATAAAGGGAACACTAAAATAACACATCCTAGATCTGAATGAATGAAATATTCTTATTAAA
Source organism: Oncorhynchus gorbuscha (assembly GCF_021184085.1). Classification (NCBI taxonomy): domain Eukaryota; kingdom Metazoa; phylum Chordata; class Actinopteri; order Salmoniformes; family Salmonidae; genus Oncorhynchus; species Oncorhynchus gorbuscha. Next base: position 4,609,222 of record NC_060198.1, read on the forward strand.
TACTCTTTTCTTTACATAGTTGAATGTGCTGACAACAAAATCACACAAAAATTATCAATGGAAATAAAATGTATCAACCCATGGAGGTCTGGGTTTGGAGTCACACTCAAAATTAAAGTGGAAAACCACACTACAGGCTGATCCAACAAGTCAAAATGAGGCTCAGTAGTGTGTGTGGCCTCCACATGCCTGTATGACCTCCCTACAACGCCTGGGCATGCTTCTGATGAGGTGGCGGATGGTCTCCTGAGGGATCTCCTCCCAGACCTGGACTAAAGCATCCGCCAACACCTGGACAGTCTGTGGTGCATGGAGTGAGACATGATGTCCCAGATGTGCTCAATTGGATTCAGGTCTGGGGAACGGGCGGGCCAGTCCATAACATCAATGTCTTCCTCTTGCAGGAACTGCTGACACACTCCAGCCACATGAGGTCTAGTATTGTCTTGCATTAGGAGGAACCCAGGGTCAACCGCACCAGCATATGGTCTCACAAGGGGTCTGAGGATCTCATCTCATCACCTAATGGCAATCAGGCTATCTCTGGCGAGCACATGGGGGGCTGTGTGGCCCCCCAAAGAAATGCCACCCCACACTATGACTGACCCACCGCCAAACGGGTCATGCTGGAGGATGTTGCAGGCAGCAGAACGTTCTCCACGGCGTCTCCAGACTGTCACGTCTGTCACATGTGCTCAGTGTGAACCTGCTTTCATCTGTGAAGAGCACAGGGCGCCAGTGGCGAATTTGCCAATCTTGGTGTTCTCTGGCAAATGCCAAACGTCCTGCACGGTGTTGGGCTGTAAGCAAAACCCCCACCTGTGGACGTCGGGCCCTCATACCACCCTCATGGAGTCTGTTTCTGACCATTTGAGCAGACACATGCACATTTGTGGCCTGCTGGAGGTCATTTTGCAGGGCTCTGGCAGTGCTCTTCCTGCTCCTCCTGGCACAAAGGTGGAGGTAGCGGTCCTGCTGCTGGATTGTTGCCCTCCTACGGCCTCCTCCACGTCTCCTGATGTACTGGCCTGTCTCCTGGTAGCGCCTCCATGCTCTGAACACTACGCTGACAGACACAGCAAACCTTCTTGC
>NC_060198.1:4612813-4620313 GCF_021184085.1 Oncorhynchus gorbuscha
ACCATTACCAGTAATCTATTCTAACACCATTACCAGTCATCTATTCTAACACCATTTCCAGTAATATATTCTAACACCATTACCAGTCATCTATTCTAACACCATTACCAGTCATCTATTCTAACACCATTTCCAGTAATATATTCTAACACCATTACCAGTCATCGATTCTAACTCGTCCTTCTAAGCCTCCCCTAACCTCTCACTCTGGGTCCCATTAGGTCATAAGAGGCCTCACCATTTACAGTAATCCATTCTAACACCATTACCATTACCAGTCATATATTCTAACACCATTACCAGTCATCTATTCTAACACCATTTCCAGTAATATATTCTAACACCATTACCAGTCATCTATTCTAAGACCATTCCCAGTAATCTATTCTAACACCATTCCCAGTAATATAATCTAACACCATTCCCAGTAATATATTCTAACACCATTCCCAGTCATCGATTCTAACTCGTCCTTCTAAGCCTCCCCTAACCTCTCACTCTGGGCCCCATTAGGTCATAAGAGGCCTTACCATTTACAGTAATCCATTCTAACACCATTACCAGTAATCTATTCTAACACCATTACCAGTAATCCATTCTAACACCATTCCCAGTAATCTATTCTAACACCATTACCAGTAATATATTCTAACACCATTTCCAGTAATATATTCTAACACCATTTCCAGTAATATATTCTAACACCATTACCAGTAATCTATTCTAACTCTCCCTTCTAAACCCCCCATAACCTCTCACTCTGGATCCCGGTATAGGACAAACAGCTTGGTTTTTAAGATGCAAAGTCTGCGTCCCAACTGGCACCCTATTCTCATGCAGTGCACTATGTTTGACCAAGGTCCATAGGGCTCTGGTCAAAGGTAGTGCATCATATAGGGAACAAGCTGCCATTTGTTACGCTGCCAAACAGGTTTCCAGATACAGTATCCAGCCTCTGAACTATTGACTTCCAGCAGAAATGTCATCCCGATCCCGCGTCATGCATGTCCATTTCAGCGCCAGACGCACTGTGAATGGAAACCATTGTGTTCGCCTCAATACGCAACGGAGAAAATAAGAGAATGTGATTGGTCCGTTATGCGCTTAGAATACCTTACCCGTACCCTGTGCTGTATTTGTCCCTCTTTTCCTACTGAATGGCCTATTAGGGTGGATCAGTGAGCCAGTGACAGGTGCAGGTAGACCAGTTATACACAAAACAATGCACACACCCACACGTCGCTCCTATTTCTGCCATTCATGTACACTGCTGCCAACACGCACACGCACACAAACACACACAGTCCGTGCTATTCTGTCATTCATTTACACTGCTGCAATGTGTGTTCTATTGGACACAATACTGGACCGTATTCTCATTATCATACTCCACTGGCTAATGAGCTTTCTACTGTGTGGAGTTAAGCGGTGTGTGTATGTCTGTGTTGGCTGTGTCGGTGTGCATCCGGTGTGTGTGTGTGTGTGTGTTGGGGTTGAATGATAATGACCTTGCGTTGTGTTTGGGGGATTAGACCGCAGTTTGCTTTCTGTGAAACAAGCTGCCCAGAGGAGTCTGCTCCCTGATATCATTTATCACTTCTGGTATCCACTTCATACAACATTTATTCTAGCTCTCGTGTAATTACGGATTTGTAAACACTCAGATGAAAGAAATATAAATATATTCTGAAGCATAGGTTCATCTTATCGAGGGTTTACCAAGACTTCGTGAATGCCCTATCAAGCCTTTATAAGTTGTAGTCTGTTTAAAGTGGTACCTTGACCTTTGTTTCAACACCAGAAGACTGTAAACACGCTATAGACAGCCTAGTAGCCTATATGGTATATATGGCCTATACTTCCCCAAACCTCCTGTCAACCAAGTGAATGACTGATTGATTACTGGTGTTATGAGCTACAATTGACCAGTGAAGGCTGTAAACTTCCTGTAAGAGTGTGGGGGCTAGTGAGCCTATAGTAGACCCAGTTGTCTTCTAGCTCATTGGATCCTCCACCACCACCAGTTGGCACCACTCGGTCATGGCTCTAAAGAAACGAGATTATGTCAAAATTGACATCACTATATTTTGTTTGTTTGTTGCATTTTAGCTAACCCTAACCGTTTCCCCAAATGTAACCCAGTTCTCCCAACCTGCCACGTTAATTCTCCGAACATGCTATGAATGTTTTCCTAACCTGCTACAAAAATTCTGCTCATTTCTAAAAATAACCCGTTGTTCCTTCTAGCCAAAACCCACACACTCAACCGTTTGCTAAGAAGCTTGGGAGATAGCTAATCTGTTGCCGTGGCGCCACAGCCCCTGACTGCGACCGGCCACGGATCCACTTCCATTGTTTTGTTCCATTGTTCTGTTCCAGTCCGTGGTTTTTAGGACCGTGTTTCCCATTATGCTGTTCAGTTTTACATGCTGGGATAAGGTACTGTCTCTTCATAATGGCCCGTGGTGCGATTAGGAGCAATCCCAAAAGATGGAGAGAATTAAAATCAAGCTGCCTGCACTAACTGTATGTGAAGCGGCCGTCACCCCCCTAGTTGTTTTTTCCCACTCAGCAATTCGCTCACTCTCTCTCTCTCTCTGAGTCACTACGTTATTCGTCGATTCACTTTATCATGCTTGTCTCTCTTAGTGTCCCTCTCTCACTTTTCCCAGTGTCGCAATTGTCCTGATTTTAAAATATTGTGACTCAACATTTCATTGAAGCAGACGGAGATATTGAGAGGGAAAGGAAGAGATGTGACAGAGGAGCCCTGAAAAATGCACAAGCAACACACTCTATTCATTCTCCTTCATCCGTCCAAATGCATCATCTTTCACAGTGCATCCTCTTGCTGTCATCTTCTGTCCCTGTATAGTTCTCTCATCCTCCTGCCGTAGTTCCATCTCCACACTCCATTACAGATGTTGGATCTTCGTTTGATCAGGAAATGCCAACTTGTAGTTTTAAAAAGGATTTTAAAGTTTGCAATGTCCACTTAGACATTTCTGACTTGTTTTGCCCTAACGAAAATGTATCAATCCTTACAAAAATGTCCATGAATTATAATCCACATAAATATTCACATTTCCTGTTGCTGCAGGATCATTTTCCTGCTGTAGCAAATTGGCTCAAATTAAGATGGTACATCTGTAGGTTTCTCTGCATCCCCACAGCGCATTAGGATACTGTATAGGGCCAAGGTCTGGCCTTGTCCCAGGGGTGCAGCTTTGATCCATCTCAATATGGAGTGCAGTCAAGGGACCATTAAGATAGTCAGTGGCTGAGAGAGGCCTGTATGTGTGTGTGTGTGTGTGTGTGTGTGTGTGTGTGTGTGTGTGTGTGTGTGTGTGTGTGTGTGTGTGTGTGTGTGTGTGTGCGTGCGTGTGCGCGTGCGTGTGCGTGTGTGCGTGCGTGCGTGTGTGTGTGTGCGTGCGTGTGCGTGTGTGTGTGCGTGCGTGTGCGCGTGCGTGTGCGTGTGTGCGTGCGTGCGTGTGTGTGTGTGCGTGCGTGTGCGTGCGCGTGCGTGTGCGTGTGTGCGTGCGTGCGTGTGTGTGTGTGCGTGCGTGTTTGCATCCCATCCCTCCCTCCCTCCTGACTGTCTACAGCCTCACTCTCTTGTTGTTCTCCAATCTGTCCTTCTCTTCAACTCTGTCAGCATTCACATTCCCCTATTTCCTTACGCTTTCACCTCTGTTCTTTTCCTGTTAAACCCCATTCACATTCCCCTATTTCCTTACGCTTTCACCTCTGTTCTTTTCCTGTTAAACCCCATTCACATTCCCCTATTTCCTTACGCTTTCACCTCTGTTCTTTTCCTGTTAAACCCCATTCACATTCCCCTATTTCCTTACGCTTTCACCTCTGTTCTTTTCCTGTTAAACCCCATTCACATTCCCCTATTTCCTTACGCTTTCACCTCTGTTCTTTTCCTGTTAAACCCCATTCACATTCCCCTATTTCCTTACGCTTTCACCTCTGTTCTTTTCCTGTTAAACCCCATTCACATTCCCCTATTTCCTTATGCTTTCACCTCTGTTATTTTCCTGTTAAACCCCATTCACATTCCCCTATTTCCTTATGCTTTCACCTCTGTTCTTTTCCTGTTAAACCCCATTCACATTCCCCTATTTCCTTACGCTTTCACCTCTGTTCTTTTCCTGTTAACCTCTTGCTCCTACCTGGCATGCAGGCGTCGCATCTAGAGCTCTGGAAATGCAAATGCGCTACGCTAAATGCTAATAGTATTCGTTAAAACTCAAACGTTCATTAAAATACACATGCAGGGTATTGAATTAAAGCTACACTCGTTGTGTAAGTCGCTCTGTATAAGAGCGTCTGCTAAATGACTTAAATGTAAATGTAAATGTTGTGAATCCAGGCAACAAGTCAGATTTCTAAAATGTTTTACGGCGAAAACATAGCACATATTTATGTCAAACCACCACCGCAGACATAGCATTAGCATAGCCAAGTAGGAAAAAATATGCAATCAACAAACGCAGGATTAAAAAAAAAATCATTTCACTAACCTTTTGAAATCTTCATCAGATGACAGGAATATAACATGATACACAGTACATTATTTTTTTCAATAATCTGCAATATATATCCAGAAATCTCTGTTTACAATGACGCATCGTTCAAAAAATGCTACTAAAATGTCAGGAGAAATGAAATAGCTCTGGCAGATAGCGTCAGCTAACAAGGAATACACATCATAAACTTTGACTAAATATGCATGTTTTACATATGTATAGGAAGATACACTTCTTCTAAATGCAATCGCTGTGTTACATTTATTTTTAACGTTACAGGTTGCGTTCACTAGGCTATACTAGGAGTCGGCGCTCCAAAGGTATCATTATGCCTCCTCTATCTTGGAGTCGACAGAAACCCAAAATTAACACATAAATATTCCCTTACCTTTGCTGTTCTTCCATCAAAAGACCTGGAAGGGATTATACTTACCAAAACAGCGTTTAGTTTTCAAGTCTGCGTCTTTCGGTTCTCAAAATAGCCACATTTCGGTCAAAATGTAGGCAAAATTCAAGTGGATGCGCACCAAAACGTTGAAAATATATATTATATGTCGAGTAAACTTGTCAAACTATGTTCATAATTAAGCTTTAACATGTTATAAAGGTGTACAGCAATTGTGAGGACGAAGCGAAACACACACGTCTTTTAATCGATCCTGAAGAAAAGACTTCACCGGAGCAGAGCGCGCATAATCGTACACTTTTTTTTTGCTTGACCGAGACCTTTCGGCACGCTCAACGTCTCGTGAGCGCGCGATTCTCACAATGAGAAGCCCCATTGAAAGCAGGCTTCGTGCTGAACACGTACAGACTGTTCCCAGAGCTGTAGTTGTTTGGGAATTGCGTATACGATGACGTCAAAGTTGGGCCAACTTTTTCCATGACAAGAGAGACTGGGAGAATGCATGCCCTGAGACTTCTGCTTTACATAGAGACAACATTTAAACGGTTTTAGAAGCTTTAGAGTGTTTTCTATTCGATAATATTTTTTATATGCATATATTAGCAACTTTTGACAAAAATTTATCCTGTTTTATATGGGTACCCAATTCCTCCAGAAGGGGCAGTAAACAGGGGTGGGCTTAACAGGTTAAACCCCATTCACATTCCCCTATTTCCTTACGCTTTCACCTCTGTTCTTTTCCTGTTAAACCCCATTCATATTCCTCTATTTCCTTATGCTTTCACCTCTGTTCTTTTCCTGTTAAACCCCATTCATATTCCTCTATTTCCTTATGCTTTCACCTCTGTTCTTTTCCTGTTAAAGCCCATTCATATTCCCCTGCCTTCTCTCTGGCACCTTTCCTTTTTTCTTTTAGATGTCTAATCATGTCCTTGATGGGGTCAGTGATATTGCGTGTGGACTTTCAACAGTTCACTAAAGGTTTTAGTGTGTCTGCCTGACATGGGCCATTCTGATACATTCCCTCAATGTAATGATGCCTATCTGGCCTTTCTCTGTTAGTGAATGCCAGGCGTGATAATTACCATGTGATGCAATGAAATGAAAAACGATGACAGATAATTCAAATCTAACGACATTCTCTGTCTGCTTCTCGTGACAGCAGATCGTTTCTCTCTGACAACGGCCAGCTGTTTTGATTCACAACTTAATTCAAAGCATATAGTGTTTGGCATTAAATGCAAATCAGCTATGTCGCCTTTGATACATTTGCATGACAATTGAGAACGTTTGTCATATTCTCTTCCTGAAACAGCAATTGATCACATTAAAGGTTCGCCTGTATTCGTTTTGTCACAGCTGTTATTCATCTAATTTGAATGTACGATTTGTTCATCATAGCTGCCAGACAGTGTTCAAGACAGTGTTAATGAATATACACCCCATAGTGTTCGTCCACAGTGTACAAGACCAGCATTGTCTAGTGCCAACACTATTTCTCATCCTATAGCTTGTTCTCCATCTTCTTTTTTTAAAATAGTGAGCCGACATGTTTTCAGCACATTTATTTCCCTGACTGATCAAAACAAATGTTTTCGTGCCTCTCTCTTCTCTCTCTGCAGCAGAGAGCAATGTGTTTGGAACATCAAATCGCATTGAAATCGCAGTATTGAATCGCAATACATATCGAGTCCTAAGAATCATGAGAATCACAATACATATCGTGATGATATTGTATCGTGAGGTCCCCGGCAATTCCCAGCCCCTAGTTCTATGTAATGCAGATAAATGGGGTTGTTAGTGTACACTTGATGACTTGTAGTGTCCATAACTGTCTATGTCGTAGTGTTAGTGTGCAGCATATAGTATCATTGGATTCTATGTAGTGTAGATAAATGGAGGTTAGTCAGTGTATTAGACACTTCCAGTAGCTGAATAGGGTGGGAGCTCACAGAGGGAGGTGTAAGTCCTTACTGCTGGGTAGTGTGTGAGCGAAGGTTAGGATGATTATTACTATTGGACGGGGCCTGAATTATAAGCAGCAGCAACTGTGTGTCTCAATGAACATGCCACTCATCAGGGTGTCACTGCTCTCCACATACTGTAGACAAAGATCACTGAGCTGGAGATGACAGGCTCTGCTGCTTCTGAAGACATCAACTGTCACAGACAGACACTCTCTCGAACAGACACTCTCTCGAACAGACACTCTCTCACGCACACACAAATCCTGCCCGTCAGAGGGGTGTTGATGAAGGAGAGAAACTCGATCAGACAGGAATATGATTTTCTCATCTCTCCCATCTCTCCCATCTCTCCCATCCCTCCCTCCCTCCCTCCCTCCCTCCCTCCCTCCCTCCCTCCCTCCCTCCCTCCCTCCCTCCCTCCCTCCCTCCCTCCCTCCCTCCCTCCCTCCCTCCCTCCCTCCCTCTAAACAAAGTGAGCCTCTGTGATGAATGTAAATGATTGCCCTCCCCTGCGCTAGTCAATTAGAGCAAACTCAACCTTTCCTCTCTCTCCCTGAGTAAATACCCAGAACTCGCCTCCTCACTCTTTTCT
>NC_060198.1:4622813-4692813 GCF_021184085.1 Oncorhynchus gorbuscha
GATCCATTGTTTTGAAATATTATGAACAATTATTACACACAGTTTTCTAGATCCACACCAGAGCCCCCCTCCAGCATCAGACACACAGCTGCGGGCCCTTAGTGGCGTTGGCTAGTATGTAAATGTGACAGGGGACCTGGGACTGTGTTCTGACAGAGCGAGGCGATGACGCACTGACATAAGTATATCTCAGCTGTTGTTGTGACAAGCCACTCTGTAAAAGATGCTGCCCATTGAATCATCAACCGTACCGTGCCATCACAAAACAGGGCTCCGGGCTGGCACAAACAAGAGCATTTGGCCCCTCCAGCCTAATTACTAAGGGAGGAATTAACTGCAGTATAACACACACACAGTTTTGTATTGCTATCCTTCTGGGGACCAAATAATTGATTCCCATCTAAAATCCTATTTTCCCTAAACCCTAGCCCTAGCCCTAACCTTAACCCTTAACCTAATCATAACCCTGAACTTGAACATGAACCTAACCTTAACTCCAAAACACTAACCCTAAAACTATACCTAACCCTAACTCCTAACACTAACCATAACCTTAATTCTAACCCTAATTCTAACCCTAGCCCTAACCTAAGCCCTAAGACTGAAATATATTTTTTCCTTGTGGGGATCGGCAAAATGTTCCCATTTGTACATCAATTTTCCTTGTTTCACTATCCTTGTGAGGACTTCTGGTACCCACAGGGATAGTTAAACAGAAACACGCACGCACGCACGCACGCACGCACGCACGCACGCACGCACGCACGCACGCACGCACGCACGCACACACACACACACACACACACACACACACACACACACACACACACACACACACACACACACACACACACACACACACACACACACACACACACACACACACACACACACACACACACACACACACATTAAAGAGACAGTAGCAGTACAAAGAATATTACCACACTCTTCTTTTCATCACACGGTCACACCCCATGCCACATAAAACATTCCTATAATTAGGTCATGTAGAATAGACATAATTGCGCTCTAATTGTTGCTATTGTTAATGACCTCGTGTTTTTTAGTCATCGCTCGACTGTGTGTGAATTCACAGAGCGTGTGTGTGAGCGTGTGTGTCTGTTAGTGTGTATGCATGTAAAATATGCTGTATGTTTTTATGTTTGTGTGCATACAGTGCAACAGAGTGTAAGTGGATATTTCTTCATACTAATGGCGTCTTTAGCAAGATCGTTTCGATGGAAACCGCGTTGCCACGGAAACACTGCGTGTCTCTTAGAATTTGAAATGTCTCTCTATCCCTCACTCCCTCTCTCTTTCCGTCCCTCTCCATATCTCTCTCCCTTTTGCTATCACTCTCTCTCTTTCCTTCACTCCCTCTCCCTATCTCTTTCTCCCTCTCTCTCTCTGCCTCACTCACTCTTCCCACACTTCCTATGTCCCTTGACCACATTCTCTCTCTCTCTCTCCTCTCTCTGTAACACTCTCTTTCTCTATACCTCTTTCTTTCTCTTTCTATGAATCTGACAGTACAGCTGATGCCAGTCAAACAGTGTCTTCAGTTAGATGAGACATGGACCCAGAAATGGAGAGTTGGTTGGTTGCATTTCTTCTCTCAGAGAAGTGGGAGGCAGTGGGAAATGTTTGGCAAATTGTTTTAGAATCTAATGTTACATTATGGGAAAAAGATGCAGTTGAAAACTAAAATGACAGGAGGAAAAAAAGATTAAAAGAGACGGGTAAAATTGGAGGACTATAAAGAGAGAGGAGATATTGCATATGAAAGGAGGTGCCAATCTATCCCATTTGAATTCAGAGAGAGAGAGAGAGAGAGAGAGAGAGAGAGAGAGAGAGAGAGAGAGAGACAGAGTGAGAGAGAGAGAGAGAGAGAGAGAGAGAGAGAGAGAGAGAGAGAGAGAGAGAGAGAGAGAGAGAGAGAGAGAGAGAGAGAGACATAGAGAGAGCAAGAGAGAGCGAGAGAGAGAGCGAGAGAGAGAGAGAGAGAGAGAGAGAGAGAGAGAGAGAGAGAGAGAGAGAGAGAGAGAGAGAGAGAGAGAGAAACCTGACACACTCAGCACACAGGGAGGCAAAAACCTACCTGGAGTTGACAGCATGCCCTCCCCCATCTGCCCCCCTAGACACAACTACGACAACATAACCAACAAAATCGGGTCACAACTCCTGCAGCTCTGTCGGACACTGGGTATGTACATAGTCAATGGTAGGCTTTGAGGGGACTCCTATGGTAGGTTCACATATAGCTCACCTATTGGCAGTAGTACTGTGACTACTTTATCACTAACCTCAACCCAGAGTCTCTTAGAGCGTTCACAGTCAGCCCACTTACACCACTATTTGATCACAGCAAATTCACAGTCTACTTGAACAGAGCAATACTGTATCATGAGGCATCAAAGCCAAAGGAACTGAATAGTATTAAGAAATGCTGTAGATGGAAGGAAAGTAGTGTGGAACTCTACCAAAAACTAATGAGGCAACAACAAATTCAATCCCTTTCAGACGATTTCCCGGACAAAATGTTTTACTGTAATAGTGAAGGTGTAAACTTGGCAGTAGAAAACCTAAACAGTATATTTGACCTCTTAGCTTCCCTGTCAAATCTAAAAGTTTCAAGCAGACAACCTAAGAAAATGAACAACAATGACAAATGCTTTGATGAAGAATGCAAAAACATAAGAAAGAAATAGAGAAACCTATCCAACCAAAAACATAGAGACCCAGAAAACCTGAGCCTACGCCGTTCACTATGGTGAATCACTAAAACAATACAGAAATACACTACGAAAAAAGAAGGAACAGCACGTCAGAAATCAGCTCTATGTAATTGAAGAGTCCACAGACTCTAACCCCTTCTGGGAACATTGGAAAACACTAAACAAACAACAACACGAATAATTATGTATCCAAAACGGAGATGTATGGAGAAACCACTTCTTTGTTATATTTGGCTCTATAACAAAGAACAAACAGCAAAAACATATACATGATCAAATACAAATCATAGAATCAACTATTAAAAAGTACCAGAACAGGATTGGATTCTCCAATTACATTGACTGAACAAACCCTCCAACCCAAAAAGGCCTGTGGAGTGGAGATACATTTGACCCCAATAACTACCGTGGGATATGCGTCAACAGCAACCGTGGGAAAATCCTCTGCATTATCATTAACAGCAGACTCGCACATTTCCTCAGCGTTAACAATGTACCGAGCAAATGTCAAATAGGCTTTTTGCCAAATTACTGTACGACAGACAACGTATTCACCCTTGACAAACAAACAAACCAAAACAAACGCAAAGTCTTCTCGTGCTTTTGTTTTCAAAAAAGCTTTTGACTCAATTTGGCACGAGGGCCTGCTATACAAATGGATGGAAAATGGGGTTGGGGGAAAACATATGGCATTATAAAATCATTGTACACAAACAACAAGTGTGCGGTTAAAATGAGCAAAAAACATGTTTCTTTCCACAGGGCCAGGAGGTGAGACAGGGAAGCAGCTTAAGCCCCACCCTCTTCTACATATATATCAACGAATTGGCGAGGGCACTAGAACAGTCTCCAGGACCTGGCCTCACCCTACTAGAACCTGAAGTCAAATGTCTACTGTTTGCTAATGATCTGGTGCTTCTGTCACCAACCAAGGAGGGCCTACAGCAGCACATAGATCTTCTGCACAGATTCTGTCAGACCTGGGCTCTAACAGTAAATCTCAGTAAGAGAAAAATAATGGTGTTCCTAAAAAAGATCCAGTTTCCAGGACCACAAATACAAATTCCATCTAGACACCGTTGCCCTAGAGCACACAAAAGAACGATACATACCTCGGCCTAAACATCAGCGCCACAGGTAACTTCCACAAAGCTGTGAACGATCTGAGAGACAAGGCAAGAAGGGCCTTCTAAATTTGACATACCAATTAGGATCTGGCTTAAAAATACTTGAATCAGTTATAGAACCCATTGCTCTTTATTGTTGTGAGGTCTGAATTCTCAAAATGAGTTCTCAAATTGGGACAAACACCAAATTGATACTCTGCATGCAGAATTCTACAAAAATATCCTCAGTGTACAACGTAAAACACCAAATAATGCATGCGGAGCATAATTAAGCAGATACCAACTAATTATAAAAATCCAGAAAAGGGCCGTTAAATTCCACAACCACCTAAAAGGAAGCGATTCCCAAATCTTCCATAACAAAGCCATCACCTAGAGAGAAATAAACATGGAGAAGAGTCCCCTAAGCAAGCTGGTCCTGTGGCTCTGTTCACAAACACAAACAGAGCCCACAGAGCCGCAATACAGCAACACAATTAGACCCAACCAAATCATGAGAAAACAAAAAGAGAATTACTTGACACATTGGAAAGAATTAACCAAAAAACTGATCAAACTAGAATGCTATTTGTCCCTAAACAGAGAGTACATAGTGGCAGAATACCTGACCACTGAGCACAGCCTTGCTATTGAGAAAGTTTGCTGAAGGCAGACATGGCTCTCATGAGAAGACAGGCTATGTGCACACTGTCCACAAAATGAGTTGGAAACTGAGCTGCACTTCTTAACCTCCTGCCCAATGTATGACCATATTAGAGACACATATTTCCCTCAGATTACACAGACCCACAAAGAATTTGATACCAAATCGAATTTTGATAAACTCCCATATCTATTGGGTGAAATACCACAGTGTGCCATCACAGCAGCAAGATTTGTGACCTGTTGCCACAAGAAAAGGGCAAACATTGAAGAACAAACACCATTGTAAATATAACCTATATTTATATGTTTATTTATTTTCCCTTTTGTACTTTAACTATTTGCACATCATTACAACACTGTGTATAGACATAATATGACATTTGAAATGTCTTTATTCTTTTGGAACTTTTGTAAGTGTAATGTTTACTGTTATTTTTTGTATTATTTATTTTAATTTGTTTATGATCTATTTCACTTGCGTTGGCAATGTAAACATATGTTATCCATGCCAATAAAGCCCCTTAAATTGAAATTCAAATTGAATTGAGACAGAGAGAGTGTTCTAAATAAATACTGTAGATGACAGAAGGAGTTAGTTGGAGAATGAAAGAGAGTATGCTGATTAATGGACAGAGAGAGAGAGAGAGAGAGAGATTAGTGAAGGGAAAACAGAATGAAGGGAGGAATCAGCATGAAGTGGTGTCGGACAGAGTTAGGCTGAGAGGAGAGAAATAGAGGGAGTGAGCGAGAGAGGAGAGGGAGTGGAAATGGGAGTCAAGACTTGCCAAAAAACACACTGACAGGGTTGTGAACCGCATGTATCTCATTGTACTCTGTGCTTGGCTCTACTCTGCACTCTAACCCTCTGTGCTTGTTAGAGAGAAGATGGGAAGAGAGAGAGAAGAGGAGAAGGAGGGGTGTCTGAGGGAGAGAGCGAGCACACACACACACACACACACACACACACACACACACACACACACACACACACACACACACACACACACACACACACACACACACACACACACACACACACACACACACACACACACACACACACACACACACACACACACACACACACACACACACACACACACACACACATGTGTTTGGCAGAAGTGAAACACCCACATGAAATCACTGGCCATTTTCTCAAGAGGTTGATCTTTGATGGGAAATCAAGGCTAGAGTAAATCCTACATTATGCACTCCCATTTCCTTGCATTCTCCAGGGACACATTTTTCGCAATTGATACATTTACATTTGAGTAATTTAGCAGATGCTCTTATCCAGAGTGAATTGTGCAGTGCATACATTTTCATACTTTTTTCTTACTGGTCCCCCGTGGGAATCAAACCCACAACCCGGGTGTTGCAAGCTCCATTTTCTACCAACTGAGCCACACTGGACCACACTATGCTTTTATACAACGATATACTTTTATACAAACTGTTGTTTTCTCTTCTCAGTCACTCTAATCATTACGCCAGTGTATTTACAGTATAGTCTTTCTATAGTGACACTGCATTAGCTTAGCATTCAAATGAAGACCTTCTCCTCCAATGTGTTTTGAGAAAGAGGCGAGGAGAGAGGACACAAGGAATCAAAGAAAGAGGAACTGAGAAAGCGCTTTATCACACGGTAGTTAGTTACCCATCTCGGGCTCAGTCAGGGTCACGTATAGGTGGCTCCTCTCTATTGGCTGGGGTGGAATGGACCAATCAGCATGCAGCGCATCCATGTGTCAGTGATTAATTACCCAGCATGCTCTCCCACTGTTAACAAGCTTAATCAACTCATCGTGATGGGAGGTTTTCATTAACCGCAGAGTGCAAAGGTCTTGTTCTCCTTCTCCATCCTTCCATCCTGTCTCAACCAGACCTTCCTTCCTTCCTGTCCCGAACACCAACCTCTCTGTCCTGGTCTTGTCCTTTAATCTGTCATCCCCATGTCCCTCGCCGTCAATCCATTTCAGTGTATTTCAGGATGTAATGGGCTTGGCTGACATGATGTGAGTCCTGCCAGGGCTGTAGACGTTACAGTAGCAGATCCAATGAGACAATTGGCCTCCTCCATCTTCTCCCTCCGTACACAGAGTGGCAGTTTGAGACACATTAGTGGAGACTGGAGGAAAAAGGTTTGACATTTTGCAGATGTTTGGAAAAAAGCACTTGTGTGTGTGCGTGTGTGTAATACAGATGAATTTGAAACACAAAGTGATAGTCATTTATTTTAATTAGATATTCAGCACATTATTAAACAGTTTATTGAGAGCAGAACCTGTTGTTGGGAAACAGAAATAGAGAAGATGGTGAGGGAGGAAAAAATATGTTGGGGAAGAGGATGATAAATCACTCCTGCTATTTCAAATCAACTATGAGTTGATGAGTTTCTGTCATTCTCTTTTTTAAATGATATGTTTCTGGGCTGATTCACTGAGTCATTCACTGCTATGTCAAATAGGACCTATATTATTAGTGTCTTATCAAAAGTAAGGGGACTCTGCTGTGTGTGTGTGTGTGTGTGTGTGTGTGTGTGTGTGTGTGTGTGTGTGTGTGTGTGTGTGTGTGTGTGTGTGTGTGTGTGTGTGTGTGTGTGTGTGTGTGTGTGTGTGTGTGTGTGTGTGTGTGTGTGTGTGTGTGCGTGTGTGTGCGTGCGTGTTTGTTTGCGTGGGTGTGTTTGTACAGTGCAGTATGTGAATGTGTCTACATGTAAAGTACCAGACAAAAGTTTGGACACCTTCTCATTCCAGGGTTTTTCTTTATTTTTACTATTTTCTACATTGTAGAATAATAGTGAAGACATCAACACTATGAAATAAGTGTTAACCAAAATAACCAATAGAGTGTTAAACAATTCCAAATATATTTTTATCTATAAGTAACCACCCTTTGCCTTGATGACAGCTCTGCACACTCTTGGCATTCTCGCAACCAGCTTCATAAAGTAGTCACCAGGAATGCATTTCAATTAACACGTGGGCTTTGTTAATAGTCAATTTGTGGAATTTCTTTCCTTCTTAATGCATTTGAGCCAATCAGTTGTGTTGAGACAAGGAAGGGGTGGTATACAGAAGATAGCCCTATTTGGTTAAAGACCAAGTCCATATTATGGCGAGAACAGCTCAAATAAGCAAAGAGAAACAACAGTCCATCATCACTTTAAGACATGAAGGTCAGTCAATACGGAAAATGTAAAAAACGTTGAATGTTTCTTCAAGTGCAGTCGCAAAAAACATCAAGCGCTATGATGAAAATGGCTCTCATGAGGACCTCCACAGGAAAGGAAGGCCCAGAGTTACCTCTGCTGCAGAGGATAAGTTCATTAGAGTTACCAGCCTCAGAAATTGCAGCCCAAATAAATGCTTCACAGAGTTCAAGTAACAGACACATCTCAACATCAATTGTTCAGAGGAGACTGCGTGAATCAGGCCTTCATCGTCAAATTGCTGCAAAGAATCCACTACTAAAAGACACCAATAATAAGAAGAGACTTGCTTGGGCCAAGAAACACGAGCAATAGACATTAAACCTGTGGAAATTTGCCCTTTGGTCTGTTGAGTCCAAATTTTAGATTGTTGATTCCAACCGCTGTGTCTTTGTGAGATGCAGAGAAGATGAACGGATTATCTCCACATGTGTGGTTCCCACCGTGAAGCATGGAAGAGGAGGTGTGATGCTGTGTGGGGTGCTTATTATTTAAAGTATTAAGATAAACTTTTGTTATTGACCAAATACTTATTTTCCACCATAATTTGCACATAAATTCATTAAAACTCCTACAATGTGATTTTCTGGATTTTTTTCCTTCTCATTTTGTCTGTCATAGTTGAAGTGTACCTATGATGAAAATTACAGGCTTCTCTCATCTTTTTAAGTGGGTGAACTTGCACAATTGGTGGCTGACTAAATACTTTTTTGCCCCACTGTATATGTACGGTACTATATGCACATATAGTATGCGTGCATGGTAAATCCCCCTGAATGAAGGATGTGTGTGTGAGAGAGAGAGAGAGAGGTAGAGAGACAGATATATAGGGATATATATAATATATATATATATATATATATATATATATATATATATATATATAGAGAGAGAGAGAGAGAGAGAGAGAGAGAGAGAGAGAGAGAGAGAGAGAGAGAGAGAGAGAGAGAGAGAGAGAGAGAGAGAGAGAGAGAGAGAGAGGTAAAAATATGTTTCCAAGCTGTAGAACCAGTGCATGAGCAGTCATATTGTATGACCTGAGTTTAACCTCCTCCGTGTGTGTGTGTGTGTGTGTCTTTTGCTGAGGGTCTTTTAAGATGAATTTATTTGGAATACCAAAGCCTGTGCTGAATGAGGGATGTGTGTGTGTGTGTGTGTGTGTGTGTGTGTGTGTGTGTGTGTGTGTGTGTGTGTGTGTGTGTGTGTGTGTGTGTGTGTGTGTGTGTGTGTGTGTGTGTGTGTGTGTGTGTGTGTGTGTGTGTGTGTGTGTGTGTGTGTGTGTGTGTGTGTGTGTGAGAGAGAGAGAGAGAGGGAGAGAGAGAGAGGTAAAAATATGTTTCCAAGCTGTAGAACCAGTGCATGAGCAGTCATATTGTATGACCTGAGTTTAACCTCCTCCGTGTGTGTATGTCTTTTGCTGAGGGTCTTTTAAGATGAATTTATTTGGAATACCAAAGCCTGTGCTGAATGAGGGATGTGTGTGTGTGTGTGTGAGAGAGAGAGAGAAAGATAGGGTTATGAAAGTATCCAGAATATGTTTCCAAGCTGTAGAACCAGTGCATGAGCAGTCATATTGTATGACCTGAGTTTAACCTCCTCCATGTGTGATTGTGTGTGTGTGTGTGATTGTGTGCGTGCGTGCGTGGTTGTGACCATGGTTTGTGTGTGTGTGGAGGATGGTTGTGACCACGGGGGTTTGGTGCCGTGACCAACATGATATTCCCCACACAGAGGTCAGAGGTAGAGCCTGCTGGCTGTGGTGAGGACAGGCCTCAGCATGCTGATAATAAAGGTCACGGTGTATTTTACAGTCTGTTAAAATGGACATTATGCTGGAAAAATAACTCTATAATGTCCGTTTTAATGGACTGTAAGATACGCAAAACACTACTGTACATACTTGGTTTCTTTGGGATTCATTGAAGCGACCCACAGAACAGCTTCTGTGAGACTGCTACCCGGCAGATGTACTAGTTTGTTGAATAAAGTACAAAACCTGCACTTTTTGTCAAACATTGATTTGCTTGTGATTTACGCATAACATTAACAGCTTCTTACTGTGAGAGTGGCTAATTGCCACACGACGAAAAGGGCGAAAACGTTTTGGTAGTTTGTTAATGACATCGGAGATTGGAGCCAGAGATTTGAGATGCTGAGGTCCTTTTTGATTTCATATTGTGCTGCTCACAAAATTGTTGCGATGTCCTACCGCACTCTATATCTATTTCCCATGATTACCATCCCCATTTTCCAGAGCTCGTCATTTATAGAATTCACATGTTCTTAGTCTATTGGCTGCCCAGCAAATGAAACGAGAGCAACTGTGTAATCATTTCCTGGACCAGAAATAGCGGAGTGATTCAATCAAGACACTGTGGGTTCTTCAAATGAAGTGCATAAGAAAAAGCCACGCAACAGGAAAGACTTCAAAATAGGGTCCTTCCTAATTAAACAAGGAATGTTAGATGCATTAACTCTGTGTGTATTTGATTAGCGAAGATATATGATGTTGAAGCATGGTGAGCTTAAAAGAAGAAGACAGAGGAAGAGGAAGAAGACAGAGGAAAGACAGAGGGAAGATAGAGGAAAGACAGAGGAAAGACAGAGGGGAGATAGAGGAAAGACAGGGGAAAGACAGAGGGAAGATAGATAGATGGAGGAAAGACAGAAAAAAGACAAAGGGGAGATAGATAAATGGAGAAAAGACAGAGGAAAGATAGAGGGAAGATAGATGGAGAAAAGACAGAGGAAATACAGAGGGAAGATAGATAGATGGAGGAAAGACATAAAAAAAGACAAAGGGAAGATAGATAAATGGAGAAAAGACAGAGGAAAGATAGAGGGAAGATAGATGGATGGAGAAAAGACATAGGAAAGATGGAGGGAAGATAGATAGGATGGAGAAAAGACAGAGGGAAGATAGATAGGATGGAGAAAAGACAAAGGGAAGATAGATAGGATGGAGAAAAGACAAAGGAAAGACAGATAGAGATAGTTGGAAGGGGGAGAGGATTAAAGGTGGATTGAAAGAGGGGAGTGAAGTGGAAAAACGGAGTGTTTGAAGGAGAGGAAGGAAAGGATGTGTCTACTATAACGCAGCTGCTACTTCAATGTGTGAATGTGTGTGTTTGTGAATCTTTCTCTTGTTCTTACTCTCTCTCTCTCTCTCTCTCTCTCTCTCTCTCTCTCTCTCTCTCTCTCTCTCTCTCTCTCTCTCTCTCTCTCTCTCTCTCTCTCTCTCTCTCTCTCTCTCTCTCTCTCTCAATCCTCTCCCACCAGGGCTTGTTAAGCGGAGGGCTGATATGTCGTTCTCTCCCTGCAAATCTAATTGGAGACAGGCTTTCATTGGCATGACATGGAGATGAGTTGCCAAATCCTTTCAGACCCGCTTTAGACTGTTCACACACGCACACACACACGCACGCACAC
The DNA here is from genome assembly GCF_021184085.1 of Oncorhynchus gorbuscha. Classification (NCBI taxonomy): domain Eukaryota; kingdom Metazoa; phylum Chordata; class Actinopteri; order Salmoniformes; family Salmonidae; genus Oncorhynchus; species Oncorhynchus gorbuscha. Next base: position 4,633,967 of record NC_060198.1, read on the forward strand.
ACACACACACACACACACACACACACACACACACACACACACACACACACACACACACACACACACACACACACACACACACACACACACACACACACGCACACACGCACGCACGCACGCACGCACGCACGCACACACACACACACACACACACACACACACACACACACACACACACACACACACACACACACACCACAGCACACATTGACGCAGCAGAGGAAGCAGCCAGCTCCGCCGCCGACGCCAGGCGAAGCCACCGTGACGATCTGATATAAATCAAGCTCACAACACTTCAGAGTCTCAATAGGTTTAAATAATAGCCGCCCTCAACACTGCTCCCCATCCCAGCACATCTTATAGAAACGGGTGACATCCTGTAAAGAAGGAAGCGATGGAAGCACTTGTTTGTATACTAGACTCTGCATATATTCATACATGTGTTGCAGAGTGGTTGATGTGAGGTGTGGTTGAGGTGTAAGAGTCACTATGTTAAAGACGGGTTACTCACATATTATGCTTCATCCCAGTACAGTACGTTACAAATCCTCAGGGAGATGCAATAGGTTACAGTGTTGTATGACTACCTGAGGCTGGTTGCTGTCATCTTTATGACCAACGGGATAATGATGATAGTGAATCATTTAAGCTGCTGTACTTTACTAGCCTCCTTTAGCTCATGTCTGCAAAAGGCAGTTGTGTAGCAGCAGAAGTGGTGCCACTGCATCACATAATATGTAAGCGTCGACTCGCGTGTTTTCACGCTGAACAATCAAACTCACATTGCACAATGCCGACAAAAGCATGTCAAAATTCAAACAATACTCTTCAGAGAGTTACAATAATAGGTATTTTTCCATCTCGAAGAAAAATGTCCTTTCTCTGCTCTCTTTTATTCATTTATCCGTTGAGCATCTCTCACATCGCTCATAGGTTCCATCCATAATGGCACCCTCTATCCTATTTTTGTGCACCACTTATAACCAGGGCCCATACAAGTGTTGGGCATGACATCACAGTTAGTAGGGCTAGAGAACACTGATGTGAGTGGACAGGACATGCAACTTGGTCGCTGATCTGGAGCGAGACAGTTTGGCCCTGCTGGCCCTGCAGGAGCGAGACAGTTTGACCCTGATGGCCCTGCAGGAGCGAGACAGTTTGGCCCTGATGGCCCTGCAGGAGCGAGACAGTTTGGCCCTGATGGCCCTGCAGGAGCGAGACAGTTTGGCCCTGATGGCCCTGCAGGAGCGAGACAGTTTGACCCTGCTGGCCCTGCAGGAGCGAGACAGTTTGACCCTGCTGGCCCTGCAGGAGCGAGACAGTTTGGCCCTGCTGGCCCTGCAGGAGTGAGACAGTTTGGCCCTGATGGCCCTGCAGGAGCGAGACAGTTTGGCCCTGATGGCCCTGCAGGAGCGAGACAGTTTGGCCCTGATGGCCCTGCAGGAGCGAGACAGTTGGGCCCTGCTGGCCCTGCAGGAGCGAGACAGTTTGGCCCTGCTGGCCCTGCAGGAGCGAGACAGTTTGGCCCTGCTGTCCCTGCAGGAGCGAGACAGTTTGGCCCTGCTGGCCCTGCAGGAGCGAGACAGTTTGACCCTGCTGGCCCTGCAGGAGCGAGACAGTTTGGCCCTGATGGCCCTGCAGGAGCGAGAACAATCAAACTCACTTGCACAATGCCGAGAAACATGTCACAGTTTGGTTTGGCCCTGCTGGCCCTGCAGGAGCGAGACAGTTTGGCCCTGCTGGCCCTGCAGGAGCGAGACAGTTTGGCCCTGCTGGCCCTGCAGGAGCGAGACAGTTTGGCCCTGCTGGCCCTGCAGGAGCGAGACAGTTTGGCCCTGCTGGCCCTGCAGGAGCGAGACAGTTTGACCCTGCTGGCTCTGCAGGAGCGAGACAGTTTGGCCCTGCTGGCCCTGCAGGAGCGAGACAGTTTGGCCCTGCTGGCCCTGCAGGAGCGAGACAGTTTGACCCTGCTGGCCCTGCAGGAGCGAGACAGTTTGGCCCTGATGGCCCTGCAGGAGCGAGACAGTTTGGCCCTGATGGCCCTGCAGGAGCGAGACAGTTTGGCCCTGATGGCCCTGCAGGAGCGAGACAGTTTGACCCTGCTGGCCCTGCAGGAGCGAGACAGTTTGGCCCTGATGGCCCTGCAGGAGCGAGACAGTTTGACCCTGATGGCCCTGCAGGAGCGAGACAGTTTGGCCCTGCTGGCCCTGCAGGAGCGAGACAGTTTGGCCCTGCTGGCCCTGCAGGAGCAAGACAGTTTGACCCTGCTGGCCCTGCAGGAGCGAGACAGTTTGACCCTGCTGGCCCTGCAGGAGCGAGACAGTTTGGCCCTGATGGCCCTGCAGGAGCGAGACAGTTTGACCCTGCTGGCCCTGCAGGAGCGAGACAGTTTGGCCCTGATGGCCCTGCAGGAGCGAGACAGTTTGGCCCTGCTGGCCCTGCTGGCCCTGCAGGAGCGAGACAGTTTGACCCTGCTGGCCCTGCAGGAGCGAGACAGTTTGACCCTGCTGGCCCTGCAGGAGCGAGACAGTTTGACCCTGCTGGCCCTGCAGGAGCGAGACAGTTTGACCCTGCTGGCCCTGCAGGAGCGAGACAGTTTGACCCTGCTGGCCCTGCAGGAGCGAGATAGTTTGACCCTGCGGGCCCTGCAGGAGCGAGACAGTTTGACCCTGCTGGCCCTGCAGGAGCGAGACAGTTTGGCCCTGCTGGCCCTGCAGGAGCGAGACAGTTTGACCCTGCTGGCCCTGCAGGAGCGAGACAGTTTGACCCTGCTGGCCCTGCAGGGCACTGGTTGGCACCTCGCAGACATGAGCTAATTGAGCTTTAGGACTTGGTGTAAAGAAGATAAACACGAAGAGTAAAAAAAACACTGACAGACTAATTCCATTAGGAGAATAAAAACGAGTGAATTGATGAGGATATTAAAGGGAACATTAGACTGATTCGCTGTTATTCTATGAATAATGGTCTGCTGATCCAAGTGAATGACATTTGAGATAGAGAGAAAAGAGAGAAAGAGAATGAAAAGAGAGAATAGAATGATAGAGGAAAAGAGCAGAAAAAAGTATTCAAATTAAATTATATCTGTATCCGCACAGTGATTAATAATGATGTAGGACAGAGAGAGAATAGAGAGAGAAGTGTGTAAAGGTGTGAAGAGGAGAGATTAGGGCTCAGGATAGATTGAGAAACGTGGAGGATCAAGAGGAGTCAATGGCTGCTGTGGATTTGCGGTTGATTGACAGGAAGTTATGGGAAGGGACAAACACAGCATACATACAATAACACTCACCTTAGAAATGTATATGACCCTCAGAACATATGGAACGTAGTCAAAATAGCAACGGATTTCAATAGAAAGGTTAGAGTTTAAGGGTGCGTCTGTGCACAAGCATATTATTTTAACACAGTTATTTCAAGTGAAGTGTCTCCTGACTGTCAACGTTTCAGGATTAATCCCCCAACCTCCCCTATTCTACTTCCACACTTCCGTCCCCCATTGACATGGAATGTGATTACCTCATCAAAGCAGAAGCTAGGTAACGGATCAAGCCATATCTGTCCCTGTGGGGGAGGTGGGAGATGTAACAGGGCGGGAAGTGGGCTTTGATGTGGAGTGGAGCGAGTAGACCTGAGCCAGGGAGAGTTCAGCACAGCTGCTGCATGAGTAACATGGAGCCACAACCTATGGACACGCCCATACACACAGAGTCACACACAGAGTCACACACAGAGTCACACACAGAGCTGTCACATAGGCAGGCCAGGCTTGCACACAGGAACATACAGATGTAGTATGGATGTCACACATATTCATTCACAAACTAACGGTGTCACTCACTCACTCACTCACTCACTCACTCACTCACTCACTCACTCACTCACTCACTCACTCACTCACTCACTCACTCACTCACTCACTCACTCACTCACTCACTCACTCACTCACTCACTCACTCACTCACTCACTCACTCACTGTGTACACGTACGGTGGGGACCAACGTTACACCCTTGATTAAAATTAGAAAAAAATGACTATATAAAATGAATAATTAAAATACTGTGCTATATTGTATGCTAAAAAAAACATTATTTTATACTTATACAGTTGCTCAGTGAAAGAGATTTTGTTCAACAAGTAATCATTTTTTTGTCTTGAAAAAGTAGGGTTACAAATGATTGACAACCCTGTTTTCAAAACCTTCAAATACCTCACCTTGGGAGGATAACGTAACGGAGCCTTTTTCTAAAATGTTTTATGAGTTGGAGAACACATTGGGAGGGATCCATACAGAATCCTTCCAGATCCGTGATATCCTTCGTCTGCGTTTTATGGGATTGTCCTCCTCAAATCAAACCACATGTTTTCAATTGGTTTCATGTCTCGAAACTGACATAACTATTGCAAAAAGTATTAGTATAAAATAATATACTTTTCCATTTGTGTAGCATACAGTACAGCTCAGTATTTTAATTATTTATTTTATACAGTAATATTTTCTTATCTTTGTGTCAATCATTTCAAACCCCACTGTACATATGAGCAGATTCACGCAGACATGCACACACACACACGCACGCACGCACGCACGCACGCACGCACACACACACACACACACACACACACACACACACACACACACACACACACACACACAAACCTTAAACCCTAACCACTAACCCTAATTTGAACCCTAATCCTAATTGTAACCCTGACCCTAAACTAACCCCTAAACCTAAAATAGCGTTTTTCCTTGTGGTGACCGGTGAGATGTCCCACTTATCAGAATTTTCCATGTTTTACTATCCTTGTGAAGACACATACGCACACTCACAATCTCGCTCACACTCCCTCACTAGTAATCATACACACACTCCCCCACTGACAAACTCATGAACACAAATAGACCCCTGACGTTCAGCTGATGCTGGTCCCTTAGTTCCATACATAATGCATCTCAACCATCACGTCCTCATGGGTGACTGAACAACATCGCCCCCTGGACCTCCCTTGAGTCTCCAGATGTTGTTTGTGTGTGTGGCCGCCCCATGTGCTGTACATGTACTATCCTCCTTTACATCTCATTTCCGTTTGACCGTTGACCTGACGTCCCGTTCTTCTGTCTTCCCTCTCGCTCTTCTCTCTCTTCCCCGTGTTTGCAGGACGACCACTCCATGTTCTTCCAGTTTGGCCCGTCCATAGAGCAGCAGGCCTCCATCATGCTGAAGATCATGGAGGAATACGACTGGTACATCTTCTCCATCGTCACCACCTACTACCCCGGATACCAGGACTTTGTCAACAAAGTGAGGCAGACCAGACCTGGGTTCAAACACTATTGGAAATCAGTTCAAATACGCTATGTTTTACAAAAGTATGTGGACACCCCTTCAAATGAGTGGATTCGGCTATTTCAGCCACACCCATTGCTGACAGGTGTATAAAATCGAGCACACAGCATTCCAATCTCCATAGACAAACATTGGCGGTAGAATGGCTTTACGGACGAGCTCAGTGACTTTTAACATGACACCGTCATAGGATGCCACCTTTCCAACAAGTCAGTTCATCAAATTTCTGCCCTGCTAGTGCTGTTATTGTGATGTGGAAACGTCTAGGAGCAACAACGGCTCAGCTGCGAAGTGGTAGGCCAGACAAGCTCACAGAATGGGACCGGCGAGAGCTGAAGCGCGTAGCGCGTAAAAATTGTCTGTCCTCCGCAACACTCACTACTGAGTTCCAAACTGCCTCTGCCTCTGTCAGCACAAGAAGTGTTCGTCGTGAGCTTCATGAAATGAGTTTCCATGGCCGAGCAGCCGCACACAAGCCTAAGATCAATATGTGCAATGCCAAGCATCGGCTGGAGTGGTGTAAAGCTTGCCGCCATTTATTCTCTGGAGCAGTGGAAACGTGTTCTCTGCAGTGATGAATCACATTTCACCATCTGACAGTCCGACGGATGAATCTGGATTTGGCAGATGCCAGGAGAACGCTACCTGCCCGAATGCATAATGCCAACTGTAAAGTTTGGTGGAGGAGGAATAATGTTCTGGGGCTGTTTTTCATGTTTCGGGGCTCCTTAGTTCCAGTGAAGAGAAATCATAATGCTACAGCATTCAATGACAGTCTAGATGATTCTGTGCTTCCAAATTTGTGGCAACAGTTTGGGGATGGCGCTTTCCAGTTTCAGCATGACAATGCCCTGTGCACAAAGCAAAATCCATACAGAAATGGCTTTTCGAGATTGGTGTGGAATAACTTGACTGGCCTGTACAGAGCCCTGACCTCAACCCCAGCAAAAACCATCGGAATGAATTGGAACACCGACTGCAAGCAAGGCTTAATCGCCCAACATCAGTGCCCAACCTCATTAATGCTCTTGTGCCAGAATGGAAGCAAGTCCCCGCAGCAATGTTCCAATATCTAGTGGAAAGCCTTCCCAGAAGAGTGGAGGCTGTTATAGCAGCAAAGGGGGACCAACTCTATATTAATGCCCATGATTTTGGAATGCGATGTTCCACATACTTTTGGTCATGTAGTGTACTTTGGCTGAGCTTGATTGAGCTTGCCTGTTGCAATGGACTAAAAGAAAAGTCTCATGTTCAAACGCTGCACATCTGGTACTACAAGCAAAGTATTTTAAAAATGGCATCCATGTTCTCCTGTTTCTATATCTTATTCATCATTGTTCCTATGAAAACACTATGAGAGATGCCCCATACCAAACCTGTTGTTCCTATGAAACCCCTATGAGAGATGCCCCACACCCAACCTGTTGTTCCTATGAAACCCCTATGAGAGATGCCCCACACCAAACCTGCCAGGACCTAAAGGGGTGGCAGGGTAGCCTAGTGGTTAGAGCGTTGGACTAGTAACCAGAAGGTTGCAAGTTCAAACCCCCGAGCTGTGATTCTGCCCCTGAACAGGTAGTTAACCCACTGTTCCTAGTCATTGAAAATACAAATTTGTTCTTGACTGACTTGCCTAGTTAAGTAAAGGTAAAAAATATTTAAATAAATAATAAAAAAGCTCAAGTAGAGCTGAACTGGCACACTACTAGTCTTACACCTGCACAGCTAAACCCAAGAGAGGAGCCAGAAAGACTGACTGACAAACAAACGGTTTACTTTTCAAGCGGTGTTTCTTGTGTGGATATTGGAACTGAACGTCAATACTTTTCTTTCCTCGTCTTCCTCCTCCTTCTCCCTGTCTCCTCTTCTTTTCCTCATCCTCCCTCACTCTTCTACCTCCTCCTCCCCTCTCTCTTCTTCCTTCTCCTCCCTCTCTCCTCTCCCCACACCCACCTTTCCCTCTCCCCCACCATAGATCCGGAGCACCATAGAGAACAGTTTTGTGGGCTGGGAGCTAGAAGAAGTCCTCCTGTTGGACATGTCTGTGGATGACGGAGACGCTAAGATCCAGAACCAGATGAAGAAGCTGCAGAGTCCTGTCTACCTGCTTTACTGCACCAAGGAGGAGGCCTACACCATCTTTGAGGTGGCAAACTCTGTGGGACTGACGGGATACGGCTACACCTGGATCGTACCGTCGCTAGTGGCCGGCGACGCCGATAATGTCCCCGCCGTGTTTCCCACAGGTAGTTACTGGATGGGGTTAGAATGGGGGTCAGCAGAAGTGTAAAAAGTTAAGGTGCATACTGATCCAGGAGCAGTTTATTCTCCTAAACGGAAAATACAAAACTGATCTTAGATCAGCGTTTCTGGGAAACTTCATCCGACTCTGGGTGAACTCAGCTATAAAGGGTGTTGGATTTTGGGATTACAAACCCGTTTTTAATTAATGTGGCACCTCTGTTATTTTAGATGGCTCTCTTAACCTCTCTCTCTCCACCTCCCACCTTTTCACCCCTCATCCTTCCACATCTTCCCCTACCCCCCATTTTCTTCTCTTTTTCTCTCTCTCTCTCTCTCTCTCTCTCTCTCTCTCTCTCTCTCTCTCTCTCTCTCTCTCTCTCTCTCTCTCTCTCTCTCTCTCTCCTTCTCTCAGGGCTTATTTCGGTGTCGTATGACGAATGGGACTACAGTTTGGAGGCTCGGGTGCGGGATGCAGTGGCTGTCATCGCCATGGCGACCTCCACCATGATGCTGGACCGGGGGCAACACACACTGCTCAAGTCAGGCTGCAACGAGACCCCTAACAAGAAGAGCTCTAAACAAGGCAACTCCAATGAAGTGCTCAAGTGAGTGCCCTAGATATGGGGGTAGAAACATAGGTATAGTATGGTAGAGACTATAAGGGCGCTGCTGGCCTGCAAAACGACTAACCATCATCTAAAACGGACACTTACCTTAGCCAAACCCTTAACCCTGACCCTAACCCGAACCAAATTTGAGCCAATTCTGAAATTAAATATCGGTTTGCAGGTCAGGAGTGTCCATATAGCCTTTTCCTTATAGTACACACACACCTAGACACACATACAATACCCATGCACATACACACACTCACACACATACGCACACACAGACCTTTGAGGAACATTGTCCTCTGTTTAGTCATCCCAGCAGAACCTGAAGAGGTGGATATGTGCAGTCTTTTACAACAGCCTTCGTCTTATCTTACCATTAACCACAATAATCATGAAAGAAAACACACATTTCTCTTTCTTCATTTACTTGTTTTGTTATCTGACGCATTACAGTACAGAACATTACAGTACAGAACATTACAGTACAGAACATTACAGTACAGAACATTACAGTACGGAACATTACAGTACGGAACATTACAGTACGGAACATTACAGTATACTCAGTACATGAATAATTAATCTCCATTTAACTTCATCGGGCTTTGCTTTTAGTGCCTGCATTGTTCATATATTCTGTGACTAATTGAATGCTTGGGGACAAACGGATTAAATTAAAAGAGGTCCAAAGAACAGTAGGAGGTTAGGAGGTGTGTGTGTGTGTGTGTGTGTGTGTGTGTGTGTGTGTGTGTGTGTGTGTGTGTGTGTGTGTGTGTGTGTGTGTGTGTGTGTGTGTGTGTGTGTGTGTGTGTGTGTGTGTGTGTGTGTGTCTGTGTCTGTGTGTGTGTGTGTGTGTGTGTGTGTGTGTGTGTGTGTGTGTGTGTGTGTGTGTGTGTGTGTGTGTGTGTGTGTGTGTGTGTGTGTGTGTGTGTGTGTGTGTGTGTGTGTGTGTGTGTGTGTGTCTGTGTCTGTGTCTGTGTGTGTGTGTGTGTGTGTGTGTGTGTGTGTGTGTGTGTGTGTGTGTGTGTGTGTGTGTGTGTGTCTGTCTGTCTGTCTGTCTGTCTGTCTGTCTGTCTGTCTGTCTGTCTGTCTGTCTGTCTGTCTGTCTGTCTGTCTGTCTGTCTGTGTGTGTGTGTGTGTGTGTGTGTGTGTGTGTGTGTGTGTGTGTGTGTGTGTGTGTGTGTGTGTGTGTGTGTGTGTGTGTGTGTGTGTGTGTTTTGTGAGAGTGTGTGTTAGACTCCCTTCCTCTAGCACTGTTGTTGGGTTACTGATTGAGTTACATGTACAGTCGAATAAGGGTACAAATGCCTTTCCCCTCTCAATCCTCCACGTTCCTTTTCTAAAAATAAACATAATTGTATTTTTTTGTGGTTGGTTTGGATTGTGGATTGGAATATGTGGGTTGTTGTGTGTGTGTGTGTGTGTGTGTGTGTGTGTGTGTGTGTGTGTGTGTGTGTGTGTGTGTGTGTGTGTGTGTGTGTGTGTGTGTGTGTGTGTGTGTGTGTGTGTGTGTGTGTGTGAGATAAGCAACCTGGGTGAAAGTATAACATTTTTGGGATATTTATTTGTTTTCTTATCAGATGCAGTTATGCATACACGTCCCTCATCGCAACTTCCAAACAACAGGAATAAAATAACACAAACACAAACCCATGAATATTTAAATCCCCAACGGTGTTCCTTCTCTGTCACTGAGACCCAGAGTTGGTAGTTAGGACCTGGCATTCAATTTTCCTCCTGGAGTACACCTGGGACCCTTGTCAAAACCTTACACACACACACACGCACGCACGCACGCACGCACACACACACACACACACACACACACACACACACACACACACACACACACACACACACACACACACACACACACACACACACACACACACACACACACACACACACACACACACACAGCAGAGTCCCCTTATTTATGATAAGACACTAATAATATAGGTCCTATTTGACTTAGCAGTGAATCAGCCCAGAAACATATAATTAAAAAAAGAGAATAATTAAATGGCTTGGATGCCCCTACCCTCCTCCCAACCCCCTCCTGGCTGCCCCTTCCTCCCCCTTTCGCCCCTCAACTCCTCCCCTAACTCCTGAAAACCTTCCCCCACCACCCCCTCAACCCCCCCAACCCCCCAGTAACAGACATTATGCCCTGTAGGCCCTATGTGCGTGACTCAGGAACGTGGTGGATCCATGCCACCGGAGGATAGATAGTGTAGTGCTAGATTTGCATGCCATGCTGTCAGACAGTGATGGACTACAGCAGGGGGGGGGGGCTCAGTGACTCACACTCTCTGTTTGGGGAGGAAGTGTGGTGTTGTGTCTATGTCTGTATGTATGCCTGTGTATGTCTGTGTGTGTGTGCATGTGAGTGCGTGCGTGCCTGTGTATCACATTCTCTGCTGGTTTTCGGGGGGCAGGTTGACCTCATGGGGATATAGCCTCTGACTGGAGGGTTCACTCATGTTTATCCCTCCCTGCCACTGAGGAGAGGACAGAACAGGAGGTATTGTGTAATGAGAAAATGTGCTGGAAGTGGTTTTGGATGATGAGCTGCTATGGGGCTTATTGGTATGTATGGCTAGGGAAGCAGAGAGAGGGGAGAGGTGTGGGATGAGAAGAAGTGTGTATGTGTATACGTGTGTGTGTGCGTGCGTGCGTGGGGGAGGGGAGGAAGTGTGTAATTGTCTCTTATATATACAGTACCAGTCAAACATTTGGACACACTTACTCATTCAAGGGTTATTCTTTATTTGTACTATTTTCTACATTGTAGAATAACAGCAAAGACATCAAAACTATGAAATAACACATATCGAATCATGTAGTAACCAAAAAAGTGTTAAAGAAATCAAACTATATTTTAGATTTTAGATTGTTCAAAATTGCCACCCTTTGCCTTGATGACAGCTTTGCACACTCTTGGAATCTCTCAACCAGCTTCACCTGGAATGCTTTTCCAACAGTCTTGAAGGAGTTCCCACATATGCTGAGCACTTGTTGGCTGCTTTTCCTTCACTCTGTGGTCCAACTCATCCCAAACCATCTCAATTGGGTTGAGGTCGGGTGATTGTGGAGGCCAGGTCATCTGATGCAGCACTCCATTACTCTTCTTTTTGGTCAAATAGCCCTTACACAGCCTGGAGGTGTGTTGGGTCATTGTTCTGTTGAAATAAAATGATAGTCCTAGTAAGTGCAAACCAAATGGGGTGGCGTATCGCTGTGGTAGCCATGCTGGTTAAGAGTGCCTTGAATTCTAAATAAATCACAGACAGTGTTACAGCAAAGCACCACCATCACACCTCCTCCTCCTCCATGCTTCACGGTGGGAACCACACATGCGGAGATCATCCGTTCACCTTCTCTGCGTCTCACAAAGACACAGCAGTTGGAACCAAAAATCTCAAATTTGGACTCATCGGTCCTCAGGACAGATTTCCACCAGTCTAATGTCCATTGCAAGTGTTTTTTGGCCCAAGCAAGTCTCTTCTTATTGTTTGTGTCCTTTTAGTAGTGGTTTCTGCAGAAATTCCATCATAAAGGCTTGATTCACACCGACTCATCTGAACAGTTGATGTTGAGATGTGTCTGTTACTTAGACTCTATGAAGCATTTATTTGGGCTGCAATTTCTGAGACTGGTAACTGTAATGAGTTAAATCCGGGTTTTCCTTTCCTGTGGCGGTCCTCATAAGAGCCAGTTTCATCATAGCGTTTGATGGTTTTTGCGACTGCACTTGAAGAAACTTTCAAAGTTCTTGAAGTTTTCCACATTGACTGACAATCATGTCTTAAAGCAATGATGGACTGTCATTTCTCTTTGCTTATTTGAGCTGTTCTTGCCATAATATGGACTTTGTATTTTACTGTATATGGCTATCTTCTGTGTACCACCCCTACCTTGTCACAACACAACTGATTGGCTCAAACACAAACCTGGCCCGTTTCCTGTTGCTCAGGGCAACATATTTTCCCAGAATTCTCAACGTGCGTGTGGATCTACTTTCCAGGGGGGTGTCTTATCTCTACTAAGTAGAGACTGCACCCCTCGGTGGTTCCCCAGATATGGCCCCGATTCAATGTAGATCTTAAACATCGCAAGAAAATGCACATTGTTGTCTGTTCTTCTCAATGAGGGATCTTGGGCGCTCCTTTGGGAACGGATGCTTTGGCGTATCAGTGGCCTCGTACCCTGCGCTATGCGTTTCCTCCGATGCATCTGATTCAAGCCACCGTGGGGAGGGTCTTTCAGAAGGGTCTGTTGTTGATTGTTGTGTCTCCCCGTTGGCCCAGACAACCCTGGTTCCCGGTGATCATGCGCCTGTTGGTCTGGGACCCGTGGAGGGTTCCGTGTCTTCGGGATCTATTGTCCCAGGCAGAGTTTGGCACCCACGACCACATATATGGGATCAGTTGGTTTGGCCCCTGAAAGGTTGAATTTGACGGGGAACTAGGGGTTTACTCTTGAACATGATTACGACTGTACAGTTGGCACGTCACACACTCTACAAGAGGGTTGTATACATATAAGTGGCGTGCGTTTGAGGGTTGGTGTCTGAGCAGGGCCTTTTTCACATTGAAGGTATATATAGCAGCCATCTCGGTGTGTCATGTAGGGATTGACAGCACTACCCAGTGGTCTCATCCTCTGGGGGTGCGGTACCTGAAAGGCATGCGTTGGCTCAGACCAGTGTCTGAGTGGCACCGATCTGGGACCTGGCTTTGGTCCTGGACACTCTGTGTGAGCCTCCGTTTGAACCATTGAAGTCTGTGGACCTGCTATGTAGCGTGCATTGGCGCTTCACCAACTCACAACAGGGGTTCTGTTGTTTTGGACATGTGGTTCCTTGTACGAGTTCTGATATTTCAGGCTTACAAGGTAAGTATTGTTCTTTGAAATAGGGGGTTTATGGACTGCAGTGGCAGCATGGCAGTGCACATAGCCAAGTTGCAGCAGGTTCTGGTTCCCTATATGCTTCACGGAGTCGTGGCTGAACGACAACAATATCAACATACAGCTGGCTCGTTATACGATGTACCAGCAGGATAGAACAGCTGCATCTGGTAAGACAAGGGACGGCGGTCTTGTATTTTTGTAAACAACAGCTGGTGCATGATATCTAAGGAAGTCTCAAGCCATTGCTCGCCTGAGGTAGAGTTCCTCATGATAAGCTGCAGACCACATTACCTACCGAGAGAGTTTTCATCTGTATTATTTGTAGCTGTTTACATACCACCACAGTCAGAGACTGGCAACAAGATAGCATTGAATGAGCTGTATTCCGCCGTTAAAAAAGAAGAAAACGCTCACCCAGAGGCGGTGCTCCTAGTAGCCGGGGACTTTAATGCAGGGAAACTTAAATCAGTGTTACCTCATTTCTATCAACATGTTAAATGTGCAACCAGAGGGAAAATAATTCTGGACCACCTATACTCCACACAGAGATGCATACAAAGCTCTCCCTCGCCCTCCATTCGGCAAATCTGACCATAATCCTATCCTCCTGATTCCTGCTTACAAGCTACAATTTAAGCAGGAATCACCAGTGACTAGATCAATAAAAAATAGTCAGAGGAAGCAGATCCTAAGCTACAGGACTGTTTTTCTAGCACAGACTGGAATATGTTCCGGGATTCCTCCAATGGCATTGAGGAGTACGGGACATTTGTCATTGGCTTCATCAATAAGTGCATTGTTGTCCCCACAGTGACTGTACGTACATACACCAACCAGAAGCCATGGAATACAGGCAACATCTGCACTGAGCTAAAGCTGCCGCTTTCAAGGAGCGGGACTCTAACCCTGGAGCTTTTAAGAAATCCCGCTATGCCCTCCGATGAACCATCAAATAGGCAAAGCCTCAATACAGACTAAGATCGAGTCGTACTACACCGGCTCTGATGCTCGTCTGAGGTGGCAGGGCCTGCAAACCATTACAGACTACAAAGGGAAGCACAGCCGAGAGCTGCCCAGTGACACGAGCCTACCGGACGAGCTAAACTACATCTGTGCTCGCTTTGAGGCAAATAACACTGAAACATGCATGAGAGCACCAGCTGTCATTCAGAGCCTGAGCAGCGACCTAAATTAGTGTTGAAAATGCACTGTTTTCCGGGTGTTGCTACGGGGTCCCTGAAAGAGCTATTGGACAGAAACTAGGGTTCGTCTCTATGGGCCGAGGCGGTTTCAATGCACCTAGTCTTGTGATTCTGGGACTTTTCTAAATGTTGCCATTTTTGCAATGTTCAAAATGAATTGAAGTAATTGAACATAGACAAGGCTGTTTCTCAGGCTGAGAACCTTCTACAGCCACATAACTCACTGTGCACTATCAACTTAAGCTCTAGAACATATATATACAGTTTCAGAACTCTAGGTCTGACGGTTCTTTGATGGTGCGAACACCGGTATCTATTGCAAGCTCTGTGTGTCTGTAAGCCCCACACTGTTACTCCATCCTGGCTGTGTGTGTGTGTGTGTGAGTTTTTCTTGTACATCTGATGGGGGAAATTACTGATTTACTGTTCATGAGGGTTGCCTCATCACACATGAAATTTTAGAAAGATGTCACCTTTTTAACCCTTCGAAACAGCCCCTACGACCCCAATTTAAGGCACTTCCCGTTGTCACAGGAAGCTGAAAGTAACACAGGCTCTGTGTGTCTGTAAGCCTCACACGGTGTCACTCCCCATTGACTGTGGTTGTGTGCGTGAGTTCAGAAAATCACAGAAATCACGTAGAGCTCCGAAACCCACCTTAACAGATTCATCTGAACATGCCACAACTGGATTTATAACTTGTTTGAAAAAAAAACTTTTCTTTAACCATCACCAAACGGACATTCAATTATTTCTCGTAAATTACGATAGATAAATGGCTGGTTCTTTTTTTCCTTACAGGTGTAGGTTTTTGTAGTTTGACGTGAAGTGGTCAAATTAGCTCTGTATTACCGTTTTTGACCATTAATCCCAGAAAATGGGACTCACAGAGTTTCATTTTCAAAGTCTTTTTCGTTTAGAAGAAACGCCCATGTCCATTTGGTGATGTTTTGACCATTTGCAATAAGCAGCCAGTCGCCATCTGGTGGAATTTTCCAGTACAGCGGAAAAATGACCAACATTTAAAAATGTTATAAAAAGGAAACCAAATGTCCGAGAGACTTTATTCAATGACTTCCCGGAAGACCGAGCCCTGGGGCACGACCTGAGGCCTCTTGTAAGGGACCGTACATTTGCAATATGGAGATCCTCATCAACCATATGTGTAATGCCACTCACGTCCCTTATGTAGCTTAGTGGCTCGTAAGTAATCATTTCACTGTAAGGTTGTATTCTGTTGTATTCGGCACATGTGACTAATAACATTTGATTTGATCTTGATTTGATTTATATGGGGCTTTGACAGCTCAGGCCTCATGAGGCTCTGACAGTTCAGGCTTCTCGGGTAAGTATTCGAGAAAAAGGTGGCTTCTATAACCCTTTTTTGGAACCGGTGGAACCTGTGTGTGCTTGGCCTACCGTGGGCCACCTAGTTTGGTACCCTCTTAGCTGGCTTGGGGCATGATTGTATGTCCCCATAGTATGTTAAACCAAGTGACCGACTGGAAATAAACGTGCAGTTATGAATATAACTACTGTTCCCTGAAGGAGGGAACTAGGTATAACGTATTTGCCCCCATGCTGTCAAGGGGGTTGGGCTCGCTGAAGAGCAGTACTGAATTGAGGAAATGAATGCAAACCCTGGGTGT
Organism: Oncorhynchus gorbuscha; assembly: GCF_021184085.1. Taxonomy (NCBI): domain Eukaryota; kingdom Metazoa; phylum Chordata; class Actinopteri; order Salmoniformes; family Salmonidae; genus Oncorhynchus; species Oncorhynchus gorbuscha. The sequence continues at coordinate 4,649,943 of NC_060198.1, forward strand.
GATTGTCCCGTTGGATGTTATTTCAGTTCTTCAGGTGAATATGACTGGTCGTTGACTCTCCATAGTACGTTATACCTTGTTCCCTCCTTTAGGGAACAGTAGTTATAGTCATAACTGTACGTTTCCTTTCCGTCGGTCACTCAGTATAACATATTACATCCTTTCAAGTGAGTTTTGTAAGGATCGAGGCAGGAGATGAGAAGCAGGTACAGGGAGTGAAGGTTTATTAATATAGACAGACAAGCAATGGAACAAGAATACCATTTGGACATAAACACAATGCGACAAACAATGCTACTACAGGGAACAACACAGAGGAGCAGACGTATATGCAGGGGCAATCAACAAAGTGAGGGAGTCCAGGTGAGTCCAATGAGCGCAGCTGCGCGTAATGATGGTAACAGGTGCGTATGATGACGGGTAGCCTGGCGCCCTCGAGCACCAGGGAGGGGGAGCGGGGGGGCGCCAGCGTCTCACCTGGGCAAGCTGGACGGGCCGAATGAGGCGAAACAGCCTGACGATCCCGCTGTGGTGTAGAAACTCTATGGGCCGGCTGAAGCATGACGTGGGATGGGAACCTGCCGAGCCAGCTTGGGCGTGACAACCCAAAGAGCCAATTTAGGCACCCCAGGTTCCATCAGCGGCGGAATCCAAGCCTGACGTCACCAACAAAACAAGAAAACTCATGGGCTGGCTGAGGTATAGGAGCCCGACGAGCCGGTTGAAGCATGACGTGGAATGAAAACCTGCTGAGCCAACCGGGACAAGGAAACCTCTCGAGCCAGCTAGGGCGTGACAGCCCAACAAGCCAGCTAGGGCGTGACAGCCCAACAAGCCAACTAGGGCGTGACAGCCCAACAAGCCAGCTAGGGCGTGACAGCCCAACAAGCCAGCTAGGGCGTGACAGCCCAACAAGCCACCTAGGGCGTGACAGCCCAACAAGCCAGCTAGGGCGTGACAGCCCAACAAGCCAGCTAGGGCGTGACAGCCCAACAAGCCAGCTAGGGCGTGACAGCCCAACAAGCAAGCTAAGGCGTGACATCCCAACAAACCAGCTAGGGCGTGACAGCCCAACAAGCCAGCTAGGGCGTGACAGCCCAACAAGCCAGCTAGGGCGTGACAGCCCAACAAGCCAGCTAGGGCGTGACAGCCCAACAAGCCAGCTAGGGCGGCAGCGTAGCCTAGTGGTTAGAGCGTTTGTGAGTTCAAACCCCCGAGCTGACAAGGTACAAATCTGTCGTTCTGCCCCTGAACAGGCAGTTAACCCACTGTTCCCAGGCCGTCATTGAAAATAAGAATATGTTCTTAACTGACTTGCCTGGTTAAATAAAGGTAAAAGAAAATAAAAAATAAAATGTGTTCCTGTCCAGACGCTGTTCCTGTTCTGTTTCATGTCCGTCAGTTACTAAACCTTCCCTCCCTGTACCTGCTTCTCATCTCCTGCGTCAATAACAACAATGAATGCAGACACAGGGAACACTACCGGGGAACAGACAGATATACAGGGGTTAATCAACAACGTGAAGGAGTCCAGGTGAGTCCAATGAGCGCTGCTGCGCGTAATGATGGTGGCAGGTGTGTGTAAAGAAGGGTAGCCTGGTGCCCTCGAGTACCAGGGAGGGGGAGCGGGAGCAGGCGTGACAACCTTAGAATCGAGATATTGTGTTTCTATTCCTGTGCTCCACACACACACACACACACACACACACACACACACACACACACACACACACACACACACACACACACACACACACACACACACACACACACACACACACACACACACACACACACACACACACACACACACACACACACGCACGCACGCACGCACAAACACACGAAACACAACACACACATCTATGTACTACACAACATCCTACTGTAAAATATGTGGTGCCCACGGTGGTCTAACACTCCTGCAGGTCGCTCATGCGTGTAGTACGTCTGGCATGTTATTCTCATCCTATTTCACCGATAAAGTGGTTTTTACCTCAGGCTGTTTTAGGCAAGGACTGCATCATAGAAGCTCTAAATGGTTGCCACACACACACACACACACACCAACCAATCTCATCTCTTCATCTCAGGGCTGAGTGGAGGTATAGAATGAGAGAATACAGCCATAATTTTGTTGGCTAATAAATCATTGTCCTTTTTATTGGGGTAGAGATGTATTTAGTGGACTATTTTATTGTGCTTTTGGGCTATTGAGTTAAAATGTCCTCTCCTTTTGACAAAACCCTATAGAACTGGATGAGAGAACCCATCCCTATTTTTTCTGTCTCTCGCTTTTGTGGTTTCGCTTTTGTGGTTTCTATCTTTCCTTTTTAATTTTCACTCTTTTATGTTACCTTTATCTCCTTTTCAGTCTCTCTCTTTGTCCGTTTCCTCTACCTCATTCCCACTTTCCAATCTCTCTTTCGTTCATTCACTCCTGTTTCCACTCCCTTTCTTCCTGCTTCTCATTATCAGCACCGTTCGCTCCTCTGCTCGTATGCAGTCCATTCCTGCCAAAAAGCTCTTTCAATTAGCTGAAGTTGAATCGGAAGGCCCTCCATTCCACTCCTCTCTCTCTCCCTCTAGAAAGCATTGTGTGTGTGGAAGGCAGCAGCCAGCACCTCCTCTTCCCTGACACTCTCCCTATCAGACTAGTTATCTCCTATCATTCAACTCTACTACACACGGCTACTCTGTCTTTGTTTCTCTCTCTGTCTCTCTCGATTCAGTTCAATTCAAAGGGCTTTATTGGCATGGGAAACATATGTCTCTCGCTCTCTCTCTGTCACTCTCTTTCTCTCTGTGTCTCTGTCGCTATATTTCTCTCTCTTGCTGCCTCTCATAACCTCTCTCTCTCATGTCGCTCTGTCTCTGCCTCATAACCTCTTTCTGTTTACCTCTCTCTGTCTCGGTCTCTCTCACAACTTTCTCTCTCTCCCCCTTCCTGCTCTCTTTCCTTCTCCAAATAATTTGTCCATATTTACTCTATAGATGTGCCATATTATTCATACATAAACATTCATTCATCTCTCAATTCAATTCAATTCAATCGACTTTATTGACATGGTAAGTTCAGTATTACTTACATTGTCAAAGTATACATATTGAAAAAAAAAACATATTTATTTATATGTTATATATATATATATATATTTATTTATTTATTTATTTATATATGTATAAATGGTGGGACCAACAGCAATAATAATAGTAGTAGTGGACATGGGATTACCATTAACAACAACTACAACAACAATATGAATGAGAACAACAATACATTAAATCAATGGTAGTAGACCAGTGTCAACATGACTGAGAAGACACATGACGTGGTATGAAAGACAAAGCAAAACAAGATGGGAAATATTATCGACATTACTTTGTACTTTTCACTGGCTGTCCCTCAGGTTGTGGCAGGAGGACACATATTTGGCTGCCAAAACTGCACATTTAGGCTTTTCACCCAATAAATATTAGATTTTTTCTTTTATCTTTTATAGTTTCAAATTCTTTGTATTGAATTATAATTTTGGGAAAGAAATATTCTCTCAGGTCTGAGTATTTGTCACAGTGTAATAGGAAATGCAGCTCTGTCTCTACCTCTCCCCTGGAGCAGAGTGAGCACAGCATGTCCTCTCTGGGCAGCCAGGTTTGTCTGTGACGACCGGTCTCTATAGACAGACTGTGCTCACCTAGTCAATGTTTTCCTCCCTTTTCTATCAGTCACAGTGGTCAGATAGTCTGCCACCATGTACTGTCTGTTTAGAGCCAAATAGCATTGAAGTTCACTTAGATTTTTTTGTGGTGTCTTTCCAATAGGTGATATATTTGTATTTTTGTTTTGTGATGATTTGGTTGGGCCAGATTTTCTGAGTGCTGTCCTGAGGCTCTATGGGGTTGGTTTGGGTTGGTGAACTGAGCCTCAGAACCAGCTGGCTGAGGGGACTCTTCTCTTGTTTAATCTCTTGACATTGTAGAGCTGTGTGATGGAATGTTTTGGGGTCACTTGTTTTTAGATGGTTGTAAAATTTGATGGCTATTTTTTCTATTCGAATGAGGAGGGGGTATTGGCCCAATTCTGCTCTACATGTGAGTTTTTCTTTGCACTTGCAATACAGTCTTGCAAAACTCTGCATGCAGTATTTCGATTGGATTTTTGTCCCATTTGGTAAATTCATTATTAGAGATTGGACCACATACTTCCCTTCCATATAGAGCAATTGGTTCTATAACTGCTTGAAAGATTTTGAGCCAGATTCTAATTGGAATTTCGATTTTGATGTTCCTTTTAATGGCATGAATGCTTTTCTTGCGTTGTCTCTCAGCTCATTCACAGCCATGTGAAAGCTACCTGTGTTGCTGATATTTAGTCCTAGATATGTGTAGTTTTTGGTGTGTTCTAATAGAACTGTGTCCAAATAGAATTTATATTTGTTATCCTTATTTCCGGACCTTTTTTGGAATATCATTATATATATTTTTTAAAGTTACCGGTCAGAGCCCAGGTCTGACAGAACCTGTGCAGATGATCTAGGTGCTGCTGTAACCCCTCTTTAGTGGGAGACAACAGCACCAGATCATCTGCATACAGCAGACACTTGATTTCAGTGTTGTGTAGTGTGTGACCAGGTGCTGCAGATTCTTCTAATGTTTTTGCCAATTCATTAATGTAGATGTTAAATAGTGTTGGATTTATTGGGCAGCCCTGTTTCACTCCCCGTCCCTGAGAGAAGAAGTCTGTTTGCTTGTTGCCAATTTTAACAGCACATTTGTTTTTAGTGTACATTGATTTAAGAAAATCATATGTTTTCCCTCCAATACCACTTTCTATTTGTTTATAAAAAAAGACCTTTGTGCCAAATTGAATCAAATGCTTTCTTGAAATCTACAAAACAAGGGTAGATTTTGCCTTTGGTTTGGTTTACTTGTTTATCAATTAGAGTGTGGAGGGTGTAAATGTGGTCTGTTGTACCATCATTTTTTAGAAATCCAATCTGGCTTCTGCTCAGGAAGTTGTGTTCGTCAAGGAAATGATGTAGTCTGCTATTTATAATACTACAGAGAACTTTCCAAGTTGCCGTTAACGCAAATTCCTCTGTAATTATTTGGGTCAAATTTGTCTCCATTTTTATAGATTGGTCTGATCAATCCCTGGTTCCAAATATCGGGGAAAATGCCTGCCCTCTCTCACTCTGTTTTGCACTTTCTCTCTCTCTCTCACTCTGTTTTGCACTTTCTCTCTCTCTCTGTCACTCTGTTTTGCCCTTTCTCTCTCTCTCTCACTCTGTTTTGCACTTTCTCTCTCTCTCTCACTCTGTTTTGCACTTTCTCTCTCTCTCTCACTCTGTTTTGCACTTTCTCTCTCTCTCTCACTCTGTTTTGCACTTTCTCTCTCTCTCTCTCACTCTGTTTTGCACTTTCTCTCTCTCTCTGTCACTCTGTTTTGCCCTTTCTCTCTGTCGCTCTCTCTCTCACTCGCTGTCTCTCTCATAACCTCTCGGTTGCTCTTTCTTTCTCTGTGTCTCACTCATAACCTCTCTCTGTTTCTCTCTCTCCCCCTTCCCACCCTCTCTCTCCTTCTCCAAATAATTAGTCCATATTTACTATATAGACGTGACATATTAATATATAAATATGAATTCATCTCTCTCTCTCTCTGTTTCTCTCTCTGTCTCGGTCTCTCACATCTTCTCTCTCTCTCCCTTTCTGCTCTCTCTCCTTCTCCAAACAATTAGTCCATATCTACTATATAGACGCAAAGTAATATTCATATATAAACATGAATTAATATCTCTCTGTCTCTCTTATTATTGACTCATTCATATACCATGATCCATTGGAACAACCAATCAGTAGTCCATACAGTCCCTTAATTATTGAAATGCTCAGTCTGTTGGATCAATGCTCACAGAGCCTTGGCATGTTGACAATATGCTTGTTTGTGTGAGGCAATGCATTTAGAATACATCACTTTCCACCATTTCTAATACTTGAGTAGGGGACGCATCTTAATAACGCTGCATGTCAACACATTGTGTGCTGTTGTTCATCATTCAAGTTGACATGTTGACAAATAGCCGCGTGGAGTCTTTCAGTACCTTAGCCAGTTCCTTGAAGCCTCACAAATAGCTTCAGGTACAATGGGTTGTGTTCAATAGGAAGAAAATGGAGTGAAACGGGGAGGTACTACTGAAACATTTCCTATAAAGAAAACGTTTGTGTTCTGTTGCAAAACATTTCTCTACTGTGTGCCCTACTTCTGACCATGACCCAGCTGAAGCTACATTATTACTATCCCTTGATAGGAAGGTACCAACCTGTAAAACATGAGAGAGTCGTGTCTCCCCATACAACCTGAAGTGTCACAAAGTGTCCCAAATGGCACCCTATTCATTTGACATCTGACCAGAGCCCTGGTCAAATGTAGTGCACTACTGTATGTAGGGAATAGGATGCCGTTTGGTAGGCAAGAGAGTCTTCCTCCAAATCCACTGTCCGTCAATCCTCTTGGTCTTATTGCTCCCCCTATCCTCTCTCTCCCCTCCTCTCTCAAATGGTGCTCCCAGCTGTTCCTATTCTCTAATCATCATTTAGTCTTCCCACACCTTTAGACCAGAGGCCTATTTATTCCTTTGTGGGCCCTGGTCAAAAGTATTCACGTGCTGTGATTGAGGGAAGTTTTTTGCCTTCATCAGATTTGGGATGGAGACTTTCACAGCGCGACTCTCCACACCACCGGATCGTGTGAACAAGTTGTGGGCTCACTAAAAGCATACACATTTTGGCTGCTTCACGGAGATGCTTTCAGAGTGTGATACTGATCAGATATTGTCAGTCTGTCTGAGTTACTGTATAGGCTAGAAAATCCTACGTGTTTATTTCCTTAGTCGCAGTATAACTTTACCTCTCTGTCTCTCTGTCTCTCTGTCTCCGTCTCCGTCTCCGTCTCCGTCTCCGTCTCTCTCTCTCTCTCTCTCTCTCTCTCTCTCTCTCTCTCTCTCTCTCTCTCTCTCTCTCTCTCTCTCTCTCTCTCTTTGTCTCTCTCTTTGTCTCTCTCTCTTTGTCTCTCTCTCTTTGTCTCTCTCTTTGTCTCTCTCTCTCTCTCTCTCTCAGTATTTTTTAGTTGATTTTTTAGTTGAACAGTTGGTAAGCGAGAGGCATGATGCTAGCGGCTGCGTACTGTATGTCAATGATAAAGCATTAGGTTTTGTTGGCTCCAGTCAATTGTGTTTTTATGTGTCTTAGTCTTGGGGGAATTCAGACATGGGGACACATCACATGACGCATAACAGCTACATCAATACTGCACGGCTACAAAATGACAAATGGCACTGCCTGGTACAGTTATATTCCCAGCTTGCATCAATATATTTATCTCTCCATTTAATGTAGGGCTGGATGGAACCATTGATATAGACTCAACTGTATCTACTCTGCTTCTCGTAACTGAGTCTGTCGAAAGAAGTGAGAGACAGAAAGAGAGGAGTTCAAATCAAAATCAAATCCAATTTGATCGGTCACGTACACATGGTTAGCAGATGTTATTGCGACTGTAGTGAAATGCTTGTGCTTCTAGTTCCGACAGTGCAGTAATATCTAACAAGTAATCTAACAATTCCACAACCACTACCTTATACACACAAAGCTAAGTAAAGGAATGAGATAAGAATATATACATAGAAACATATGGATGAGCAATGACAGAGCGGCATAGGCAAGATGCAATAGATGGTATAAAATACAGTATATACATATGAGATGAGTTTTGCAAGATATATAAACATTATTAAAGTGGCATTGTTAAAGTGACTAGTGATCCATTTATTAAAGTGGCCAATGATTTCAAGTCTGTATGTAGGCAGCAGCCTCTGTGTGTTAGTTATGGCTGTTTAACAGTCTGATGGCCTTGAGATAGACTGAAAAACAGATTCTTTCTGTCCCAGCTTTGATGCACCTGTACTGACCTCGCCTTCTAGATGATAGCGGGGTGAACAAGCAGTGACTCGGGGGGTTGTTGTCCTTGATGATCTTTTTGGCCTTCCTGTGACATCGGGTGCTGTAGGTGTCCTGGAGGGCGGGTAGTTTGCCCTCGGTGATGCGTTGTGCAGATCGCACCACCCTCTGGGGAGCCTTGTGGCTGTGGGCGGTTCAGTTGCCGTACCAGGCGGTGATACAGCCCGACAGGATGCTCTCAATTGTGCATCTGTAACGGACTTTTATTTAACCTTTATTTAACCAGGTAGGCTAGTTGAGAACAAGTTCTCATTTGCAACTGCGACCTGGCCAAGATAAAGCAAAGCAGTTCAACAGATACAACGACACAGAGTTACACATGGAGTAAACAATTAACAAGTCAATAACACAGTAGAAAAAAAGAGAGTCTATATACATTGTGTGCAAAAGGCATGAGGAGGTAGGCGAATAATTACAATTTTGCAGATTAACACTGGAGTGATAAATGATCAGATGGTCATGTACAGGTAGAGATATTGGTGTGCAAAAGAGCAGAAAAGTAAATAAATAGAAACAGTAAGGGGATGAGGTAGGTAAAATTGGGTGGGCTATTTACCGAGACTATGTACAGATTGGGTGGTAGACTGGGTAAAAAATGTTTTTAGAGATGCCCCCTATCTCACTCTTTCGTTCTCTCTTTCTGTCTCTCTTTCTGTCTCTCTCTCTTATCTCTCTTTCTCTGTCATCCCCCACTCTCTCGGGTGAGATGACTGTTCTCATGGCAACGCAGCAGATTGCTTGAAAATCGCTGTGGTTGTTGGGTGCCATGGCAACACATTACATATGACGGGGAGTCTTCCTCTGTTGGGGTTTTTATTAACAATCATACATATCACCCACGGTGACTGACACACGTCTCAGTCAGCACAGTTCAGTAGAGCGCCACACTCCACACACACCTGCACTTGAACATGGTCAGCTTGGTTAACATGGGTGGCAACAAGTGGGTGTTCCTTTGGGTGGCGTTGCATTTTTTTGGTTTCCTAATTCAAATTGTAATGTTAGGCACCTACTGCTAATCCCGTGTTAAATGCGCTTTACAGTAGTACAGTACTACACGTTACGTGGCAGACATTTTCAGGGACGCTCTGTATTGGATACGGACAGCGCTTCGAAGGCGTGTTAGATTCAGTCAAATACAGACTGCGTAGTGACAAGGTGTAGTAGGACAGACAGATCTCGCTTTGTCATCTTCATCACCATCTGTCCATTGTTCTTTCCCCTCATTGTTGAAATGATCTGGTGCCCTCCCTCTCTGTTACAGCCAGTTAGCTGTCTCAGGAATCTCATTAAGCACACATTTAACTCCGCACGTTGCTGCCCTCCCTCTCTCTCTGTCTCATTTATAGACCAGTATTTATTTATTTCCTGGACTAGAATTGTTTCGGAGGCAGGCAGAGAGTTGCCATGGAGACGGCGGCCGCAGCCGAGGCAACCAACACCCCAGAAAGGAGAGCGAGCAGAGAGAGAGCGAGGGTGGCAGGTCACGGGTGGGGGAGAATGATTTGAGTTTATCTGGCAGTGGCATGCACTTGTTGACACACACAGTACATGCTGATACATATTCACACAAGCACTTTATACATTATGACTCTCTCTCTCTACTCTCGCTCTCCCTCTTACGCTCTACTCTCTCTCTCTCCCTCTTACTCTCTACTCTCTCTCCCTCTGTCTTACTCTCTATTCTACTCTCTCTCTCCCTCTTACCCTATACTCTCTACTCTCTCTCTCCCTCTACTCTCTCCCTCCCTCTTACTCTCTACTCTCTCCCTCCCTTCCTCTCTCTCCTCTCTCTCTCCCTCTTTCTCTCTACTGTCTTTCTATTCTCTCTCTCCTCTCTTACAACTCCCTACTCTCCTCTTTCTCTCTCTCCTCGCGCTCTCTCTCTCTTTCTATTCTCTCTCTCACTCTTTCTCTCTCTCTCACTCTTTCTCTCTCTCTTCTTTCTCTCCTCTCTCCTTCACCACTCTCTCTCTCCCTCTCTCCCTCTTTACTCTCTCTCTCTCTCTCTCTCTCCCTCTCTACTCTCTCTCTCCCTCTTTCTCTCTACTCTTTCTACTCTCTTTCTCTCTTTCTCTCTATTTCTCTCTCTTTCTCTCTCTCTCCCTCTCTACTCTCTCTCCCTCTTTCTCTCTACTCTTTCTACTCTCTCTTTCTCACTCTCTCTCCTTTCTCCCTCTCTCTCTCAGAAGTGAGTGTTACAGACTCTCAAAGTGGATCAGCTGTGCTACGGTAGCTTAACTTGTTCGTAACTGACTTGCCTAGTTAAATGCAGGTCAAAAAAACTGACCAAGCAACATTAAGAACATTAACATACAATAACTCAGGTTCTCAAATTCAATGCCTTCATGTCTTCTTTGCATTTGTGTGTGTTTCTGCAACCATGTTATCATTTCCACTGTGTACATTAAGGTTTGCAGTGGATTTAGAACCGAAAATGTGCGGTTGGGTCATTCCACCAATTCGTTGCCTTTTGAGAAGTTTAACTTAGTCCCCCAAAACCGTTTGATTTCACATCAATTTAACATAAAGTGGCACATATAAAAAAAAACATAACAGGGTTGACGATTTCATCAAAATCAGTCATAAATCCCCTTGTGACAGGGGGAATGGAAGCTTGTTATGTGCATCAGGGAGTGGCAACTGAATGCAAGCTTCATAAAATAATAGAAAGGGTTAAAACTAGCCTGTTTATCTATGGGTAACAGGGTTGACAGGTTAATGCTCAACCCGCTCAGTTTTCCAACACAAAACACCAGAAAATTGTCAAAAAGTGTACAACCAGCTCACCTGCTTTCATTATATGATTTGACTATTAGATGATTCCTGTTTCTTTAGAATTTCGTTTTTCACAAAGCAATAGTTTCAACATGCGTAAAGGCCCCGACGTAAATGAATCACTGATCACGTGAGATAAGTACTAATGTTAAGAAAAGACTTTGTCAAAGCAACAAAGTAACGAGGGCTTCCTAATGACAGAGCGTGTTAAAAAGTCACAGGCGGGACACGGAGGGTCGTGTCAAAACGCTCAATCTTCCGTTTATTGATTTCTCCTTGTGGTCTATATTAAAAGGGCACTTCATTTAATAGAACAGCCTTTTAAAATTCAATAATGACGCACAGTTTCTCCTTAAAATGTCAAAGGCGATCCGTGTTATTGTAAGTCGCCCCTGTATAAGAGCACCTTCTGATTTTAGTCAAATGTATGAATGTTACTGTAGTGTGAAACCTCAATGTGTCATACAGTATATTAGAGTGTTTAGTGGGCAACACTTTACATCCAGTTACTCTTATAGCAGCCAGTCAAGTCATTGTCTTAAAGCTGGACTCAAACAAAAACATTCTTTAACCCGTGTTGTAATGGCGTAATAACTATAGTAACATTGTTTCCTCGCAGGTATCTGATGAACGTGACGTTCGAGGGACGTAACCTGTCGTTCAGTGAGGATGGATACCAGATGCATCCCAAACTGGTCATCACCCTGCTAGACAAGCAGAGGCGCTGGGACAAGGTGAGTATCTCTCGTCTTCCTCTCCTTCTCTTTCTATGTCTCTCATTCCCTCCCTTTCTCTGGTTTCTTTCTTTGATTTCTCTCTATCTTTTTCTTCCTCTCTCCCTCTCTCTCTTTCTTTCTCATTCTCTTTTCTCTTTCTTTCTCTTTCTCTTTCTCTCGCTCTGTTTATTTCTCTTTCTCTTCCTCCTCTCTCTCTCTTTCTCTCTCTTTCTTTCTCTTTCTTCTTTCTCTTTCTCTTACTCCTCTCTCTTTCTCTCTCTTTATTTGTGTTTTATTTGTCGCTGATTATTTATGATTATGCACACCACCCAATCATTCGTCCGTCCTCTCTCTTCTCCCTCCTCTCTCTCTTCCCTCCTCCCATCCCCAGGTGGGTAAGTGGGAGAACAGCTCCCTGTCCATGAAGTACCACGTGTGGCCCAGGTTTGAGCTGTTCTCCGATGGGGAGGCCCGGGAGGACGACCACCTGTCCATCGTGACACTGGAGGAGGCTCCCTTTGTCATCGTGGAGGACGTGGACCCCCTCAGTGGCACCTGCATGAGGAACACCGTGCCGTGCAGGAAACAGCTTAAAATACTGTAAGACAACTAGGATCCACCTTAACCAAATACACAACCCTATACTGTATTCCCTCTCTCCTATTGATCATATCTTGAGTGCTGATGCCAAATTCAACTACAGCCGTTTATACCATTACCTCCTTCATGAAACAACTCAAAATACTATGAAAACTATAGACCTTAATTGGGGAGAACAGGATCATAGTCATGGCTGGAACGGAATCAATGCAATGGTTTCAAACACATCAAACACATGGTTTCCATATAGACGTCAATGTTTAGGGTGTCATACCTGAAGCTCAAAATCCTATGAGAACAGTAGACCAATATCTCAATTAAAACAGATCAATATCTCAATTAAAACAGATCAATATCTCTATTAAAACAGACCAATATCTCTATTAAAAAAGACCAATATCTCTATTAAAACAGACCAATATCTCTATTAAAACAGATCAATATCTCTATTAAAACAGACCAATATCTCTATTAAATCAGACCAATATCTCTATTAAAACAGATCAATATCTCTATTAAATCAGATCAATATCTCTATTAAAACAGATCAATATCTCTATTAAAACAGACCAATATCTCAATTAAAACAGACCAATATCTCAATTAAAACAGATCAATATCTCTATTAAAACAGACCAATATCTCTATTAAAACAGACCAATATCTCTATTAAAACAGACCAATATCTCTATTAAAACAGACCAATATCTCAATTTAAAAAGATCAATATCTCTATTAAAACAGACCAATATCTCTATTAAAACAGACCAATATCTCAATTAAAACAGACCAATATCTCAATTAAAAAAGATCAATATCTCTATTAAAACAGACCAATATCTCTATTAAAACAGACCAATATCTCTAATAAAACAGACCAATATCTCTATTAAACCAATCTTATATCTCTATTAAAAACAAAGCAATATCTCTAATAAAAACAGACCAATATCTCTAATAGAAACAGACCAATATCTCTATTAAAAACTGAGCCACATCTCTAATAAAAACAGAGCAATATCTCTATTAAAACAGACCAATATCTCTTTAAAAAATACCAATATCCCTATTAAAAACAGACCAAAATCTATTAAAACAGACCAATATCTCTATTAAAAACAGACCAATATCTATATTAAAACATACCAATATCTCTATTAAAACAGCAATATCTCTATTAAAACAGTCCAATATCTCTATTAAAAACAGAGCAATATCTCTAATAAAAACAGAGCAATATCTCTAATAAAAATGGAGCAATATCTATATAAAAACAGAGCAATATCTCTATTAAAAACAGAGCAATATCTCTATTAAAAACTGAGCCACATCTCTAATAAAAAAATACCAATATCCCTATTAAAAACAGACCAAAATCTCTATTAAAACAGTCCAATATCTCTATTAAAAACTGAGCAATATCTCTAATAAAAACAGAGCAATATCTCTAATAAAAACAGAGCAATATCTCTATTAAAAACAGAGCCATATCTCTATTAAAAACAGACCAATATCTCTATTAAAAACAGACCAATATCTCTATTAAAAACAGACCAATATCTGGATTAAAAACAGAGCTCAAATTCTACTTTTAGGGCAGAAAATGTTTAGGACCTTCATGGCATCTAAAATGGAAGCATTCGGTTTTAGGGGAAAAGCAGAAAAGAGGCAAAGCCTGAACCTGATGCTTCTGGTCATCCATCGACTCCGCTCAGGTGTTTATTTTATGCCTGCTACATCAGGTTCATAAGCCCTTAAGCATCACAATACCTGTGACTCAACTTAATCAGCTTCTGTCATTTATTGTTTTTATTCACATAATTCAGATAGCTGAAATGATATTAAGGGTATACCTTTGTCAGGACCCGGTTACGAAACCGGGTCTCCGGAGTGAGAAACAGTCACTTAACCAACTGAGCCACGAATAGTTGGCAGAACCCAGAAGATGAGGCAGACACAGCAGTACTTGAGACTGTGTATTTAATGAAGTAAAAAGTGAAGTTCTTCAGGAAAACATGTAACTCCACAACCTCAAAAGGAATTCCACAAGAACAAAGGTAATCCTCCAAGACAAAAAGGTAAATCCACAAGGTGGAAGGTATAGCACAAAAAGCCTAAAAAAATACTCAAAAACAAACAAGAACAAAAAAACAGAATTCCACAAGCGAGTCCACCGGGATCAACAAGAGTTCACAGAGTACTAGGGCTGGGTGCTAACATACAAACACAGAGCAAAGGACTGAGGAAAACAAAGGGTTTAAATACAATCGGGGGAAACGAGGCACAGGTGCAAATAATAATGGGGATCAAGGGAAAACAAAAGGTCAAAAGGCACAATGGGGGCATCTAGTGACCAAAAACCGGAACAACCCTGGCCAAATCCTGACAACCTTAATGAAAGAATTAAGGGTTCGATAACCTTTGTTATGTTTACTCTATATATAACATGCTGGAAGCTTTGTACTGTATGTCCTGTCTGTCTTGTATTTATTTTTCTCTACTGTCCATATCTCTCTGTCCCCCTCCCATTTCCATGCCCATACTTTTCTATCATGTTATACTTCTTTCCCTCTAATGTGTTTTGGTAATTTCATCTATCTCTCCATTTCATCCTCTCATCCTCTCTCAATCTATTTGTCTTCTGATAACCCCCATCCCTTCCCTCCCTCTTCCTATATCTGGACTATTTTACTTTTCTCGTCCACATTTTGTTCACGCTTCACTACACTTACCCTTCTTCAGTTTCTCCACTTCACCTTGCCCTCCCATAATGGATTCCCCTCATTGCCCTCCTTTTTCTCTCACTCCTTTTCTTTCACTCCATTTCTCTCTCTCTGCTGGCCTATCTAAATTCCCTGGAGCTCCTGCCTCTCATTCCTTGCCCTTTCCTACTTTTATTATTGACATTTCATCCTCTTCTCACCTCTCCTGTCAACCTCACCATCACTGTTTATTTATTGTTTCTCCCCCACGTCTTCTGATCATCCTGTACCTGTCCCCCTCTCTTCTGATCATCCTGTACCTGTCCCCCCATTGTCTGATCATCCTGTACCTGTCCCCCTCTCTTCTGGTCATCCTGTACCTGTCCCCCTCTCTTCTGACCATCCTGTACCTGCCCCCTCTCTTCTGGTCATCCTGTACCTGTCCCCTCTCTTCTGGTCATCCTGTACCTGTCCCCCTCTCTTCTGATCATCCTGTACCTGTCCCCCGTCTTCTGATCATCCTGTACCTGTCCCCCTCTCTTCTGATCATCCTGTACCTGTCCCCACGTCTTCTGATCATCCTGTACCTGTCCCCTCTCTTCTGATCATCCTGTACCTGTCCCCCTCTCTTCTGGTCATCCTGAACCTGTCCCACTCTCTTCTGACCATCCTGTACTTGTCCCCCTCTCTTCTGATCATCCAGTACCTGTCCCCCTCTCTTCTGATCATCCTGTACATGTCCCCGTCTTCTGATCACCCTGTACCTGTCCCCTCTCTTCTGATCATCCTGTACCTGTCCCCCAGTCTTCTGATCATCCTGTACCTGTCCCCTCTCTTCTGATCATCCTGTACCTGCCCCCTCTCTTCTGACCATCCTGTACCTGTCCCCCTCTCTTCTGGTCATCCTGTACCTGTCCCCCTCTCTTCTGATCATCCTGTACCTGTACCCCTCTCTTCTGGTCATCCTGTACCTGTCCCCCTCTATTCTGATCATCCTGTACCTGTCCCCCTCTCTTCTGGTCATCCTGTACCTGTCCCCCTCTCTTCTGGTCATCCTGTACCTGTCCCCCCCTCTTCTGGTCATCCTGTACCTGTCCCCCTCTCTTCTGATCATCCTGTACCTGTCCCCTCTCTTCTGATCATCCTGTACCTGTCCCCCTCTCTTCTGGTCATCCTGAACCTGTCCCACTCTCTTCTGACCATCCTGTACTTGTCCCCTCTCTTCTGATCATCCTGTACCTGTCCCCCTCTCTTCTGATCATCCTGTACCTGTCCCCCAGTCTTCTGATCATCCTGTACCTGTCCCCTCTCTTCTGATCATCCTGTACCTGCCCCCTCTCTTCTGACCATCCTGTACCTGTCCCCCTCTCTTCTGGTCATCCTGTACCTGTCCCCCTCTCTTCTGATCATCCTGTACATGTCCCCTGTCTTCTGATCACCCTGTACCTGTCCCCCTCTCTTCTGATCATCCTGTACCTGTCCCCCCGTCTTCTGACCATCATGTACCTGTCCCCCTCTCTTCTGATCATCCTGTACCTGTCCCCGTCTTCTGATCATCCTGTACCTGTCCCCCTCTCTTCTGATCATCCTGTACCTGTCCCCTCTCTTCTGGTCATCCTGTACCTGTCCCACTCTCTTCTGACCATCCTGTACTTGCCCCTCTCTTCTGATCATCCTGTACCTGTCCCCCTCTCTTCTGATCATCCTGTACATATCCCCCAGTCTTCTGATCATCCTGTACCTGTCCCCCTCTCTTCTGATCATCCTGTACCTGTCCCCTCTCTTCTGACCATCCTGTACCTGTCCCCCTCTCTTCTGGTCATCCTGTACCTGTCCCCCTCTCTTCTGATCATCCTGTACCTGTCCCCCTCTCTTCTGGTCATCCTGTACCTGTCCCCTCTCTTCTGATCATCCTGTACCTGTCCCCCTCTCTTCTGGTCATCCTGTACCTGTCCCCCTCTCTTCTGGTCATCCTGTACCTGTCCCCCCTCTTCTGGTCATCCTGTACCTGTCCCCTCTCTTCTGATCATCCTGTACCTGTCCCCTCTCTTCTGATCATCCTGTACCTGTCCCCCTCTCTTCTGATCATCCTGTACATGTCCCCCGTCTTCTGATCATCCTGTACCTGTCCCCCTCTCTTCTGATCATCCTGTACCTGTCCCCCATTGTCTGATCATCCTGTACCTGTCCCCTCTCTTCTGGTCATCCTGTACCTGTCCCCCTCTCTTCTGATCATCCTGTACCTGTCCCCCTCTCTTCTGACCATCCTGTACCTGTCCCCCTCTCTTCTGGTCATCCTGTACCTGTCCCCCTCTCTTCTGACCATCATGTACTTGTCCCCCCTCTCTTCTGATCATCCTGTACCTGTCCCCCCTCTCTTCTACCTCACTTTGATTGGCCCCAATTATTTTTGCCCTTTGACCCACCTGGTCATTGATTTCTTCCTGTGCCCCATTATAATTTTTCTTTCTCTTTCCCTTTCTTATTTTTCCTATTTCTCTTTTTCTTCCTTTCACTCTTATCCTTCTATTTCTCTCTCTTTGTCTCACTCTATCTCTCTTTCTCTGTCGTTCTCCCTCTCCCTCCCTCCCTCTCTCTCTTATCCTCCTTTTTCTCTCTCTGTCTCACTCTACCTCTCTTTCTCTGTCGTTCTCCCTCTCCCTCCCTCTCTCTCTGTCTCACTCTACCTCTCTTTCTCTGTCATTCTCTCTCTCCCTTCCTCTCCCTCTCTGTCTCACTCTACCTCTCTTTCTCTGTCGTTCTCCCTCTCCCTCCTCTCTCTCTCTCTGTCTCACTCTACCTCTCTTTCTGTCTGTCGTTCTCCTCTCTCCCTCCCTCTCTCTCTGTCTCACTCTACCTCTCTTTCTCTGTCATTCTCTCCCCTCTCTCTCTCTGTCTCACTCTACCTCTCTTTCTCTGTCGTTCTCCCTCTCCCCCCCCTCTCTCTCTCTGTCTCACTCTACCTCTCTTTCTCTGTCGTTCTCCCTCTCCCTCCCTCTCTCTCTGTCTCACTCTACCTCTCTTTCTCTGTCATTCTCCCTCTCCCTCTCTCTCTCTCTGTCTCACTCTACCTCTCTTTCTCTGTCGTTCTCCCCTCTCCTCTCCTCTCTCTCTCTGTCTCACTCTACCTCTCTTTCTCTGTCATTCTCCCTCTCCCTCCCCTCTCTCTCTGTCTCACTCTACCTCTCTTTCTCTGTCATTCTCCCTCTCCCTCCCTCTCTCTCTCTGTCTCACTCTACCTCTTTCTCTGTCTTCTCCTCTCCCTCCCTCTCTCTCTGTCTCACTCTACCTCTCTTTCTCTGTCATTCTCCCTCCCCTCTCTCTCTGTCTCACTCTACCTCTCTTTCTCTGTCCTTCTCCCTCCCTCCTCTCTCTCTGTCTCACTCTACCTCTCTTTCTCTGTCCTTCTCCCTCTCCCTCCCTCTCTCTCTGTCTCACTCTACCTCTCTTTCTCTGTCATTCTCCCTCTCCCTCCCTCTCTCTCTCTGTCTCACTCTACCTCTCTTTCTCTGTCCTTCTCCCTCTCCTCCCTCCTCTCTCTCTGTCTCACTCTACCTCTCTTTCTCTGTCATTCTCCCTCTCCCTCCCTCTCCCTCTCTGTCTCACTCTACCTCTCTTTCTCTGTCATTCTCCCTCTCCCTCCCTCTCTCTCTCTGTCTCACTCTACCTCTCTTTCTCTGTCATTCTCCCTCTCCCTCCCCTCTCTCTCTGTCTCACTCTACCTCTCTTTCTCTGTCATTCTCCCACTCCCTCCCTCTCTCTCTGTCTCACTCTACCTCTCTTTCTGTGTCATTCTCCCTCTCCCCACCTCTCTCTCTCTGTCTCACTCTACCTCTCTTTCTCTGTCGTTCTCCCTCTCCCTCCCTCTCTCTCTCTGTCTCACTCTACCTCTCTTTCTCTGTCATTATCCCTCTCTCCTCCTCTCTCTCTCTGTCTCACTCTACCTCTCTTTCTCTGTCATTATCCCCTCTCCTCTCTCTCTCTCTGTCTCACTCTACCTCTCTTTCTCTGTCGTTCTCCCTCTCCCTCCCCTCTCTCTCTCTGTCTCACTCTACCTCTCTTTCTCTGTCATTCTCCCTCTCCCTCCCTCTCTCTCTCTGTCTCACTCTACCTCTCTTTCTCTGTCATTCTCCCTCTCCCTCCCTCTCTCTCTCTCTGTCTCACTCTACCTCTCTTTCTCTGTCATTCTCCCTCTCCCCTCCTCTCTCTCTCTGTCTCACTCTACCTCTCTTTCTCTGTCATTCTCCCTCTCCCTCCCTCTCTCTCTCTGTCTCACTCTACCTCTCTTTCTCTGTCATTCTCCCTCTCTCCCTCTCTCTCTCTGTCTCACTCTACCTCTCTTTCTCTGTCGTTCTCCCTCTCCCTCCCTCTCTCTCTCTGTCTCACTCTACTCTCTTTCTCTGTCATTCTCCCTCTCCCTCCCTCTCTCTCTCTGTCTCACTCTACCTCTCTTTCTCTGTCCTTCTCCCTCTCCCTCCCTCTCTCTCTGTCTCACTCTACCTCTCTTTCTCTGTCATTCTCCCTCTCCCTCCCTCTCCTCTCTCTGTCTCACTCTACCTCTCTTTCTCTGTCGTTCTCCCTCTCCCTCCCTCCTCTCTCTCTCTGTCTCACTCTACCTCTCTTTCTCTGTCATTCTCCCTCTCCCTCCCTCTCTCTCTCTGTCTCACTCTACCTCTCTTTCTCTGTCATTCCCTCTCCCTCTCCTCTCTCTCTCTGTCTCACTCTACCTCTCTTTCTCTGTCATTCTCCCTCTCCCTCCCTCTCTCTCTGTCTCACTCTACCTCTCTTTCTCTGTCATTCTCCCTCTCCCTAAGAGCGTCTCTGACTTCTGTCTCACTCTACCTCTCTTTCTCTGTCAT
The DNA here is from genome assembly GCF_021184085.1 of Oncorhynchus gorbuscha. Lineage (NCBI taxonomy): Eukaryota > Metazoa > Chordata > Actinopteri > Salmoniformes > Salmonidae > Oncorhynchus > Oncorhynchus gorbuscha. Next base: position 4,669,614 of record NC_060198.1, read on the forward strand.
TCTCCCTCTCCCTCCCTCTCTCTCTGTCTCACTCTACCTCTCTTTCTCTGTCGTTCTCCCTCTCCCTCCCCTCTCTCTCTCTGTCTCACTCTACCTCTCTTTCTCTGTCATTCTCCCTCTCCCTCCCTCTCTCTCTCTGTCTCACTCTACCTCTCTTTCTCTGTCATTCTCCCTCTCCCTCCCTCTCTCTCTCTGTCTCACTCTACCTCTCTTTCTCTGTCATTCTCCCTCTCCCTCCCTCTCTCTCTCTGTCTCACTCTACCTCTCTTTCTCTGTCATTACCTCTCTTTCCCTCTCCCTCCTCTCTCTCTCTGTCTCACTCTACCTCTCTTTCTCTGTCGTTCTCCCTCTCCTCTCTCTCTCTGTCTCACTCTACCTCTCTTTCTCTGTCATTCTCCCTCTCCCTCCCTCTCTCTCTCTGTCTCACTCTACCTCTCTTTCTCTGTCAATCTCCCTCTCCCTCCCTCTCTCTCTCTGTCTCACTCTACCTCTCTTTCTCTGTCGTTCTCCCTCTCCCTCCCCTCTCTCTCTCTGTCTCACTCTACCTCTCTTTCTCTGTCGTTCTCCCTCTCCCTCCCTCTCTCTCTCTGTCTCACTCTACCTCTCTTTCTCTGTCGTTCTCCCTCTCCCTCCCTCTCTCTCTCTGTCTCACTCTACCTCTCTTTCTCTGTTATTCTCCCTCTCCCTCCCTCTCTCTCTCTGTCTCACTCTACCTCTCTTTCTCTGTCGTTCTCCCTCTCCCTCCCCCTCTCTCTCTGTCTCTCTCTACCTCTCTTTCTCTGTCATTCTCCCTCTCCCTCCCTCCTCTCTGTCTCCTCTCCCTCCCTTTCTCTCTGTCTCCCTCTCCCTCCCTCTCTCTGTCTCACTCTACCTCCTCTCTCTGTCTCTCCCTCCCTCTCTCTCTCTGTCTCCTCTCCTCTCTTTCTCTGTCTGTCTCCCTCTCCCTCTCTCTCTCTCTCCCTCACCCTCCCTCTCTCTGTCTCCCTCTCCCTCTCCCTCCCTCTCTCTCTGTCTCACTCTACCTCTCTTTCTCTGTCATTCTCCCTTCCCTCCCTCTCTCTCTCTGTCTCACTCTACCTCTCTTTCTCTGTCTCCCTCTCCCTCTCCTCTCTCTGTCTCCTCTCCCTCTCTCTCTCTGTCTCCTCTCCCTCTCCTCTCTCTGTCTCCCTCTCCTCTCTTCTCTGTCTCCCTCTCCCTCCCTCTCTCTCTCAGTCTCCTCTCCCTCTCCCTCTCTCTGTCTTCTCCCTCTCCCTCCTCTCTCTCTCTGTCTCCTCTCCCTCTCTTTCTCTGTCATTCTCCCTCTCCCTCCCTCTCTCTCTCTGTCTCACTCTACCTCTCTTTCTCTGTCATTCTCCCTCTCCCTCCCCTCTCTCTCTCTGTCTCACTCTACCTCTCTTTCTCTGTCCTTCTCCCTCTCCCTCCCTCTCTCTCTGTCTCACTCTACCTCTCTTTCTCTGTCCTTCTCCCTCTCCCTCCCTCTCTCTCTGTCTCACTCTACCTCTCTTTCTCTGTCATTCTCCCTCTCCCTCCCTCTCTCTCTCTGTCTCACTCTACCTCTCTTTCTCTGTCCTTCTCCCTCTCCCTCCCTCTCTCTCTGTCTCACTCTACCTCTCTTTCTCTGTCCTTCTCCCTCTCCCTCCCTCTCTCTCTGTCTCACTCTACCTCTCTTTCTCTGTCATTCTCCCTCTCCCTCCCTCTCTCTCTCTGTCTCACTCTACCTCTCTTTCTCTGTCATTCTCCCTCTCCCTCCCTCTCTCTCTCTGTCTCACTCTACCTCTCTTTCTCTGTCATTCTCCCTCTCCCTCCCTCTCTCTCTCTGTCTCACTCTACCTCTCTTTCTCTGTCATTCTCCCACTCCCTCCCTCTCTCTCTGTCTCACTCTACCTCTCTTTCTGTGTCATTCTCCCTCTCCCCACCTCTCTCTCTCTGTCTCACTCTACCTCTCTTTCTCTGTCGTTCTCCCTCTCCCTCCCTCTCTCTCTCTGTCTCACTCTACCTCTCTTTCTCTGTCATTATCCCTCTCTCTCCCTCTCTCTCTCTGTCTCACTCTACCTCTCTTTCTCTGTCATTATCCCTCTCCCTCTCTCTCTCTGTCTCACTCTACCTCTCTTTCTCTGTCGTTCTCCCTCTCCCTCCCTCTCTCTCTCTGTCTCACTCTACCTCTCTTTCTCTGTCATTCTCCCTCTCCCTCCCTCTCTCTCTCTGTCTCACTCTACCTCTCTTTCTCTGTCATTCTCCCTCTCCCTCCCTCTCTCTCTCTGTCTCACTCTACCTCTCTTTCTCTGTCATTCTCCCTCTCCCTCTCTCTCTCTCTGTCTCACTCTACCTCTCCTCTGTCATTCTCCCTCTCCCCTCCCTCTCTCTCTGTCTCACTCTACCTCTCTTTCTCTGTCCTTCTCCCTCTCCCTCCCTCTCTCTCTGTCTCACTCTACCTCTCTTTCTCTGTCATTCTCCCTCTCCCTCCCTCCCTCTCTGTCTCACTCTACCTCTCTTTCTCTGTCGTTTTCCCTCTCCCTCCCTCTCTCTCTCTGTCTCACTCTACCTCTCTTTCTCTGTCATTCTCCCTCTCCCTCCCTCTCTCTCTGTCTCACTCTACCTCTCTTTCTCTGTCATTCTCCCTCTCCCTCCCTCTCTCTGTCTCACTCTACCTCTCTTTCTCTGTCATTCTCCCTCTCCCTACCTCTCTCTCTCTGTCTCACTATACCTCTCTTTCTCTGTAATTCGCTCTCCCTAAGAGCTTCTGCTAAATCTCTTAAATGTCTGTCTCCTCCCTCTCTCTCTACTGTCTCTCTTTCTCTGTCGTTCTCCCTCTCCCTCCCTCTCTCTCTCTGTCTCACTCTACCTCTCTTTCTCTGTCGTTCTCCCTCTCCCTCCCTCTCTCTCTCTGTCTCACTCTACCTCTCTTTCTCTGTCATTCTCCTCTCCCTCCCTCTCTCTCTCTGTCTCACTCTACCTCTCTTTCTCTGTCATTCTCCCTCTCCCTCCCTCTCTCTCTCTGTCTCACTCTACCTCTCTTTCTCTGTCATTCTCCTCTCCCTCCCTCTCTCTCTCTGTCTCACTCTACCTCTCTTTCTCTGTCGTTCTCCCTCTCCCTCCCTCTCTCTCTCTGTCTCACTCTACCTCTCTTTCTCTGTCGTTCTCCCTCTCCCTCCCTCTCTCTCTGTCTCACTCTACCTCTCTTTCTCTGTCGTTCTCCCTCTCCCTCCCTCTCTCTCTCTGTCTCACTCTACCTCTCTTTCTCTGTCGTTATCCCTCTCCCTCCCTCTCTCTCTCTGTCTCACTCTACCTCTCTTTCTCTGTCGTTCTCCCTCTCCCTCCCTCTCTCTCTCTGTCTCACTCTACCTCTCTTTCTCTGTCATTCTCCCTCTCCCTCCCTCTCTCTCTCTGTCTCACTCTACCTCTCTTTCTCTGTCATTCTCCCTCTCCCTCCTCTCTCTCTCTGTCTCACTCTACCTCTTTCTCTGTCGTTCTCCCTCTCCCTCCCTCTCTCTCTCTGTCTCTCTACCTCTCTTTCTCTGTCATTCTCCTCTCCCTCCTGTCTCCCTCCCTCTCCCCTCTCTCTGTCTCTCCCTCCCTCTCTCTGTCTCCCTCTGTCTCTCTCTGTCTCCCTCTCCCTCCCTCTCTCTGTCTCCCTCTACCTCTCTTTCTCTGTCTCCCTCTCCCTCCCCTCTCCTGTCTCTCCTCTCTCTCTGTCTCCCTCTACCTCCCTCCTCTTTCTCTGTTATTCTCCTCTCTCTGTCATTCTCCCTCCTCTCCCTCCCTCTCTCTCTCTGTCTCACTCTCCCTCTTTCTCCTCTCTTTCTCTGTCATTCTCCCTCTCCCTCCCTCTCTCTCTGTCTCCCTCTCCCTCTCTTTCTCTGTCTCCCTCTCTCCCTCTCTCTGTCTCCCTCTCTCAGTCTCCCTCTCTCTGTCTCCTCTCCCTCCCTCTCTCTCTGTCTCCCTCTCCCTCCCTCTCTCTGTCTCCCTCTCCTCCCTCTCTCTCTCTGTCTCCTCTACCTCTCTTTCTCTGTCATTCTCCCTCTCCCTCCTCTCTCTCTCTGTCTCACTCTACCCTCTTTCTCTGTCTTCTCCCTCTCCCTCTCTCTCTCTCTGTCTCACTCTACCTCTCTTTCTCTGTCATTCTCCCTCTCCCTCCTCTCTCTCTCTGTCTCACTCTACCTCTCTTTCTCTGTCATTCTCCCTCTCCCTCCCTCTCTCTCTGTCTCACTCTACCTCTCTTTCTCTGTCCTTCTCCCCTCCCCCTCCCTCTCTCTCTCTGTCTCACTCTACCTCTCTTTCTCTGTCATTCTCCCTCTCCCTCCCTCTCTCTCTCTGTCTCACTCTACCTCTCTTTCTCTGTCTTCTCCCTCCCTCCCTCTCCCTCTCTCTCTGTCTCACTCTACCTCTCTTTCTCTGTCATTCTCCCTCTCCCTCCCCTCTCTCTCTCTGTCTCACTCTACCTCTCTTTCTCTGTCATTCTCCCTCTCCCTCCCTCTCTCTCTCTGTCTCACTCTCCCTCTCTTTCTCTGTCTCTCCCTCTCTCTCCTCCTCTCTCTCTCTGTCTCCCTCTCCCTCCCTCTCTTTCTCTGTCCTTCTGTCTCCCTCTCCCTCTCTCTCTGTCTCACTCTACCTCTCTTTCTCTGTCATTCTCCCTCTCCCTCCCCCTCTCTCTCTGTCTCACTCTACCTCTCTTTCTCTGTCATTCTCCCTCTCCCTCCTCTCTCTCTCTCTGTCTCACTCTACCTCTCTTTCTCTGTCATTCTCCCTCTCCCTCCCTCTCTCTCTCTGTCTCACTCTACCTCTCTTTCTCTGTCATTCTCCCTCTCCCTCCCTCTCTCTCTCTGTCTCACTCTCCCTCTTTCTCTGTCATTCTCCTCTCTCCCTCCCTCTCTCTCTCTGTCTCACTCTACCTCTCTTTCTCTGTCATTCTCCCTCTCCCTCCCTCTCTCTCTCTGTCTCACTCTACCTCTCTTTCTCTGTCATTCTCCCTCTCCCTCCCCTCTCTCTCTGTCTCACTCTACCTCTCTTTCTCTGTCTTCTCCCTCTCCCTCCCTCTCTCTCTGTCTCACTCTACCTCTCTTTCTCTGTCATTCTCCCTCTCCCTCCCTCTCTCTCTCTGTCTCCTCTCTACCTCTCTTTCTCTGTCATTCTCCCTCTCCCTCCTCTCTCTCTGTCTCACTCTACCTCTCTTTCTCTGTGTTCTCCCTCTCCCTCCCCTCTCCCTCTCTCTGTCTCACTCTACCTCTCTTTCTCTGTCATTCTCCCTCTCCCTCCTCTCTCTCTGTCTCACTCTACCTCTCTTTCTCTGTCATTCTCCCTCTCCCTCCCTCTCTCTCTCTGTCTCACTCTACCTCTCTTTCTCTGTCATTCTCCCTCTCCCTCCCTCTCTCTCTCTGTCTCACTCTACCTCTCTTTCTCTGTCCTTCTCCTCTCTCTCCCTCCCCTCCCTCTCTCTCTGTCTCACTCTACCTCTCTTTCTCTGTCATTCTGTCATTCTCCCTCTCCCTCCCCTCTCTCTCTGTCTCACTCTACCTCTCTTTCTCTGTCATTCTCCCTCTCCCTCCCTCTCTCTCTGTCTCACTCTACCTCTCTTTCTCTGTCATTCTCCCTCTCCCTCCCCTCTCTCTCTGTCTCACTCTACCTCTCTTTCTCTGTCATTCTCCCTCTCCCTCCTCTCTCTCTCTGTCTCACTCTACCTCTCTTTCTCTGTCATTCTCCCTCTCCCTCCCTCTCTCTCTCTGTCTCACTCTACCTCTCTTTCTCTGTCATTCTCCCTCTCCCTCCTCTCTCTCTCTGTCTCACTCTACCTCTCTTTCTCTGTCATTCTCCCTCTCCCTCCCTCTCTCTCTGTCTCACTCTACCTCTCTTTCTCTGTCCTTCCCTCCCTCCTCTCTCTCTCTGTCCTACCTCTCTTTCTCTGTCTCTCTCTGTCTCACTCTACCTCTCTTTCTCTGTCATTCTCCCTCTCCCTCCCCTCTCTCTCTCTGTCTCACTCTACCTCTCTTTCTCTGTCATTCTCCCTCTCCCTCCTCTCTCTCTCTGTCTCACTCTACCTCTCTTTCTCTGTCATTCTCCCTCTCCCTCCCTCTCTCTCTCTGTCTCACTCTACCTCTCTTTCTCTGTCATTCTCTCTCTCCCTCCCTCTCTCTCTGTCTCCCTCTACCTCTCTTCTCTCTGTCTACCTTCTTTCTCTGTCATTCTCCCTCTCCCTCTCTCTCTCTGTCTCACTCTACCTCTCTTTCTCTGTCATTCTCTCTCCCTCCCTCTCTCTCTCTGTCTCACTCTACCTCTCTTTCTCTGTCATTCTCCCTCTCCCTCCCCTCTCTCTCTCTGTCTCACTCTACCTCTCTTTCTCTGTCATTCTCCCTCTCCTCTCTCCTCTCACTCTCTCTTTCTCTGTCTCCCTCTCCCTCCCCTCTCTCTCTGTCTCTCTCCTCTCTCTCTGTCTCTCCCTCCCTCTCTCTCTCTGTCTCACTCTACCTCTCTTTCTCTGTCATTCTCCCTCTCCCTCTCTCTCTCTCTCTGTCTCACTCTACCTCTCTTTCTCTGTCATTCTCCCTCTCCCTCCTCTCTCTCTCTGTCTCACTCTACCTCTCTTTCTCTGTCATTCTCCCTCTCCCTCCCTCTCTCTCTCTGTCTCACTCTACCTCTCTTTCTCTGTCATTCTCCCTCTCCCTCCTCTCTCTCTCTGTCTCACTCTACCTCTCTTTCTCTGTCATTCTCCCTCTCCCTCCCCTCTCTCTCTGTCTCACTCTACCTCTCTTTCTCTGTCATTCTCCCTCTCCCCCCCTCTCTCTCTCTGTCTCACTCTACCTCTCTTTCTCTGTCGTTCTCCCTCTCCCTCCCTCTCTCTCTCTGTCTCACTCTACCTCTCTTTCTCTGTCATTCTCCCTCTCCCTCCCTCTCTCTCTCTGTCTCACTCTACCTCTCTTTCTCTGTCATTCTCCCTCTCCCTCCCTCTCTCTCTCTGTCTCACTCTACCTCTCTTTCTCTGTCATTCTCCCTCTCCCTCCCTCTCTCTCTCTGTCTCACTCTACCTCTCTTTCTCTGTCATTCTCCCTCTCCCTCCCTCTCTCTCTCTCTGTCTCACTCTACCTCTCTTTCTCTGTCATTCTCCCTCTCCCTCCCCTCTCTCTCTGTCTCACTCTACCTCTCTTTCTCTGTCATTCTCCCTCTCCCTCCCTCTCTCTCTCTGTCTCACTCTACCTCTCTTTCTCTGTCATTCTCCCTCTCCCTCCCTCTCTCTCTGTCTCACTCTACCTCTCTTTCTCTGTCATTCTCCCTCTCCCTCCCTCTCTCTCTCTGTCTCACTCTACCTCTCTTTCTCTGTCCTTCTCCCTCTCCCTCCTCTCTCTCTCTGTCTCACTCTACCTCTCTTTCTCTGTCATTCTCCCTCTCTCCCTCCTCTCTCTCTTTCTCTGTCTCACTCTACCTCTCTTTCTCTGTCATTCTCCCTCTCCCTCCCTCTCTCTCTCTGTCTCACTCTACCTCTCTTTCTCTGTCATTCTCCCTCTCCCTCCCTCTCTCTCTCTGTCTCACTCTACCTCTCTTTCTCTGTCATTCTCCCTCTCCCTCCCTCTCTCTCTCTGTCTCACTCTACCTCTCTTTCTCTGTCATTCTCCCTCTCCCTCCTCTCTCTCTCTGTCTCACTCTACCTCTCTTTCTCTGTCATTCTCCCTCTCCCTCCCTCTCTCTCTGTCTCACTCTACCTCTCTTTCTCTGTCATTCTCCCTCTCCCTCTCTCTCTGTCTCACTCTACCTGTCTCTGTCACCTTCTCTCCTCTCCCTCCCTCTCTCTCTCTGTCTCACTCTACCTCTCTTTCTCTGTCATTCTCCCTCTCCCTCCCTCTCTCTCTGTCTCACTCTACCTCTCTTTCTCTGTCATTCTCCTCTCTCCCTCCCTCTCTCTCTCTCTGTCTCACTCTACCTCTCTTTCTCTGTCATTCTCCCTCTCCCTCCCTCTCTCTCTCTGTCTCACTCTACCTCTCTTTCTCTGTCATTCTCCCTCTCCCTCCCTCTCTCTCTCTGTCTCACTCTACCTCTCTTTCTCTGTCATTCTCCCTCTCCTCTCCTCTCTCTCTCTGTCTCACTCTACCTCTCTTTCTCTGTCATTCTCCCTCTCCCTCCCTCTCTCTCTCTGTCTCACTCTACCTCTCTTTCTCTGTCATTCTCCCTCTCCCTCCCTCTCTCTCTCTGTCTCACTCTACCTCTCTTTCTCTGTCATTCTCCCTCTCCCTCCCTCTCTCTCTCTGTCTCACTCTACCTCTCTTTCTCTGTCATTCTCCCTCTCCCTCTCCTCTCTCTCTCTCTGTCTCCCTCTCCCTACCTCTCTTTCTCTGTCATTCTCCTCCCTCTCCCTCTCTCTCTCTCTCTGTCTCACTCTACCTCTCTTTCTCTGTCATTCTCCCTCTCCCTCCTCTCTCTCTCTGTCTCACTCTACCTCTCTTTCTCTGTCATTCTCCCTCTCCCTCCCTCTCTCTCTCTGTCTCACTCTACCTCTCTTTCTCTGTCCTTCTCCCTCTCCCTCCCTCTCTCTCTGTCTCACTCTACCTCTCTTTCTCTGTCGTTCTCCCTCTCCCTCCCTCTCTCTCTCTGTCTCACTCTACCTCTCTTTCTCTGTCATTCTCCCTCTCCCTCCTCTCTCTCTCTGTCTCACTCTACCTCTCTTTCTCTGTCATTCTCCCTCTCCCTCCCTCTCTCTCTGTCTCACTCTACCTCTCTTTCTCTGTCATTCTCCCTCTCCCTCCCTCTCTCTCTCTGTCTCACTCTACCTCTCTTTCTCTGTCATTCTCCCTCTCCCTCCCTCTCTCTCTGTCTCACTCTACCTCTCTTTCTCTGTCATTCTCCCTCTCCCTCCCTCTCTCTCTCTGTCTCACTCTACCTCTCTTTCTCTGTCATTCTCCCTCTCCCTCCCTCTCTCTCTCTGTCTCACTCACTCTACCTCTCTTTCTCTGTCATTCTCCCTCTCCCTCCCTCTCTCTCTGTCTCACTCTACCTCTCTTTCTCTGTCATTCTCCCTCTCTCTCCCCTCTCTCTCTGTCTCACTCTACCTCTCTTTCTCTGTCATTCTCCCTCTCCCTCCCTCTCTCTGTCTCTCTCTCTGTCTCACTCTCTCCCTCTCCCTCCCTCTTTCTCTGTCACCTCTCTTTCTCTTCTCCCTCTCCCTCCCTCTCTCTCTCTGTCTCACTCTACCTCTCTTTCTCTGTCATTCTCCCTTTCTCCCTCCCTCTCTCTCTCTGTCTCACTCTACCTCTCTTTCTCTGTCATTCTCCCTCTCCCTCCTCTCTCTCTCTGTCTCACTCTACCTCTCTTTCTCTGTCATTATCCCTCTCCCTCTCTCTCTCTGTCTCACTCTACCTCTCTTTCTCTGTCATTCTCCCTCTCCCTCCCTCTCTCTCTCTGTCTCACTCTACCTCTCTTTCTCTGTCATTCTCCCTCTCCCTCCCTCTCTCTCTCTCTGTCTCACTCTACCTCTCTTTCTCTGTCATTCTCCCTCTCCCTCCCCTCTCTCTCTGTCTCACTCTACCTCTCTTTCTCTGTCATTCTCCCTCTCCCTCCCTCTCTCTCTCTCTGTCTCACTCTACCTCTCTTTCTCTGTCATTCTCCCTCTCCCTCCCTCTCTCTCTCTGTCTCACTCTACCTCTCTTTCTCTGTCATTCTCCCTCTCCCTCCTCTCTCTCTCTGTCTCACTCTACCTCTCTTTCTCTGTCATTCTCCCTCTCCCTCCCTCTCTCTCTCTGTCTCACTCTACCTCTCTTTCTCTGTCATTCTCCCTCTCCCTCCCTCTCTCTCTCTGTCTCACTCTACCTCTCTTTCTCTGTCATTCTCCCTCTCCCTCCTCTCTCTCTCTCTGTCTCACTCTACCTCTCTTTCTCTGTCATTCTCCCTCTCCCTCCCTCTCTCTCTGTCTCACCTCTCTTTCTCTGTCATTATCCCTCTCTTTCTCTGTCGTTCTCTTTCTCTGTCATTATCTCCCTCCCTCTCTCTCTCTCTGTCTCACTCTACCTCTGTCTCTTCTTTCTCTGTCATTATCCCTCTCCCTCCCTCTCTCTCTCTGTCTCACTCTACCTCTCTTTCTCTGTCATTATCCCTTCCTCTCTCTCTCTCTGTCTCTCTACCTCTCTTTCTCTGTCTCCCTCTCTCCCTCTCTCTTCTCTCTCTTTCTCTGTCATTCTCCCTCTCCCTCCCTCTCTCTCTCTCTGTCTCACTCTACCTCTCTTTCTCTGTCATTCTCCCTCTCCCTCCCTCTCTCTCTGTCTCACTCTACCTCTCTTTCTCTGTCATTCTCCCTCTCCCTCCCCTCTCTCTCTGTCTCACTCTACCTCTCTTTCTCTGTCATTCTCCCTCTCCCTCCCTCTCTCTCTGTCTCACTCTACCTCTCTTTCTCTGTCATTCTCCCTCTCCCTCCCTCTCTCTCTCTGTCTCACTCTACCTCTCTTTCTCTGTCATTCTCCCTCTCCCTCCCTCTCTCTCTCTGTCTCACTCTACCTCTCTTTCTCTGTCATTCTCCCTCTCCCTCCCTCTCTCTCTCTGTCTCACTCTACCTCTCTTTCTCTGTCATTCTCCCTCTCCCTCCCTCTCTCTCTCTGTCTCACTCTACCTCTCTTTCTCTGTCATTCTCCCTCTCTCTCTGTCTCACTCTCTCTCTTTCTCTGTCTCCTCTCCCTCTCTTTCTCTGTCATTCTCCCTCATTCCCTCCCCTCTCTCTCTCTGTCTCACTCTACCTCTCTTTCTCTGTCATTCTCCCTCTCCCTCCCTCTCTCTCTCTGTCTCACTCTACCTCTCTTTCTCTGTCATTCTCCCTCCCTCTCTCTCTCTCTGTCTCACTCTACCTCTCTTTCTCTGTCCTTCTCCCTCTCCCTCTCTCTCTCTGTCTCACTCTACCTCTCTTTCTCTGTCATTCTCCTCTCCCTCCCTCTCTCTCTCTGTCTCACTCTACCTCTCTTTCTCTGTCATTCTCCCTCTCCCTCCCTCTCTCTCTCTGTCTCACTCTACCTCTCTTTCTCTGTCATTCTCCCTCTCTCCTCCCTCTCTCTCTCTGTCTCACTCTACCTCTCTTTCTCTGTCTGTTCTCCCTCTCCCTCCCTCTCTCTCTCTGTCTCACTCTACCTCTCTTTCTCTGTCATTCTCCCTCTCCCTCCCTCTCTCTCTCTGTCTCACTCTACCTCTCTTTCTCTGTCATTATCCTCTCCCTCCCTCTCTCTCTCTGTCTCACTCTACCTCTCTTTCTCTGTCATTATCCCTCTCCCTCTCTCTCTCTCTGTCTCACTCTACCTCTCTTTCTCTGTCATTATCCCTCTCCCTCTCTCTCTCTCTGTCTCACTCTACCTCTCTTTCTCTGTCATTATCCCTCTCCCTCTCTCTCTCTCTGTCTCACCTCTCTTTCTCTGTCTATTCTCCCCTCCCTCTTTCTCTGTCATTCTCCCTCTCCCCTCCTCTCTCTCTCTGTCTCACTCTACCTCTCTTTCTCTGTCATTCTCCCTCTCCCTCCTCTCTCTCTCTGTCTCACTCTACCTCTCTTTCTCTGTCATTCTCCTCTCCCTCCCTCTCTCTCTCTGTCTCACTCTACCTCTCTTTCTCTGTCATTCTCCCTCTCCCTCCCTCTCTCTCTCTGTCTCACTCTACCTCTCTTTCTCTGTCATTCTCCCTCTCCCTCCCTCTCTCTCTCTGTCTCACTCTACCTCTCTTTCTCTGTCATTCTCCCTCTCCCTCCTCTCTCTCTCTCTGTCTCACTCTACCTCTCTTTCTCTGTCATTCTCCCTCCCTCTCTCTCTCTGTCTCACTCTACCTCTCTTTCTCTGTCATTCTCCCCTCCCTCCCTCTCTCTCTCTGTCTCACTCTACCTCTCTTTCTCTGTCATTCTCCCTCTCCCTCCCTCTCTCTCTCTGTCTCACTCTACCTCTCTTTCTCTGTCATTCTCCCTCTCCTCTCTCTGTCTCTCTCTCTCTGTCTCACTCTACCTCTCTTTCTCTGTCATTCTCCCTCTCCCTCCCTCTCTCTCTCTGTCTCACTCTACCTCTCTTTCTCTGTCATTCTCCCTCTCCCTCCTCTCTCTCTCTGTCTCACTCTACCTCTCTTTCTCTGTCATTCTCCCTCTCCCTCCCTCTCTCTCTCTGTCTCACTCTACCTCTCTTTCTCTGTCATTCTCCCTCTCCCTCCCTCTCTCTCTCTGTCTCACTCTACCTCTCTTTCTCTGTCATTCTCCCTCTCCCTCCCCCTCTCTCTGTCTCACTCTACCTCTCTTTCTCTGTCATTCTCCCTCTCCCTCCCTCTCTCTCTCTGTCTCACTCTACCTCTCTTTCTCTGTCATTCTCCCCTCCCTCCCTCCCTCTCTCTCTCTGTCTCACTCTACCTCCCTCTCTTTCTCTGTCTCACTCTTTCTTTCTCTGTCTCTCCCTCCCTCCCTCTCTCTCTCTGTCTCACTCTACCTCTCTTTTCTGTCTGTCATTCTCCCTCTCTGTCTCCTCTCTCTCTCTCTGTCATTCTCCCACTCTACCTCTGTCTCACTCTACCTTTCTCTGTCATTATCCCCTCCCTCCTCTCTCTCTCTGTCTCACTCTACCTCTCTTTCTCTGTCATTCTCCCTCTCCCTCCCTCTCTCTCTCTGTCTCACTCTACCTCTCTTTCTCTGTCATTCTCCCTCTCCCTCCCTCTCTCTCTCTGTCTCACTCTACCTCTCTTTCTCTGTCATTCTCCCTCTCCCTCCCTCTCTCTCTCTGTCTCACTCTACCTCTCTTTCTCTGTCATTCTCCCTCTCCCTCCCTCTCTCTCTCTGTCTCACTCTACCTCTCTTTCTCTGTCATTCTCCCTCTCCCTCCCTCTCTCTCTCTGTCTCACTCTACCTCTCTTTCTCTGTCATTATCCCTCTCCCTCTCTCTCTCTCTGTCTCACTCTACCTCTCTTTCTCTGTCATTCTCCCTCTCCCTCCCTCTCTCTCTCTGTCTCACTCTACCTCTCTTTCTCTGTCGTTCTCCCTCTCCCTCCCTCTCTCTCTCTGTCTCACTCTACCTCTCTTTCTCTGTCATTCTCCCTCTCCCTCCCTCTCTCTCTCTGTCTCACTCTACCTCTCTTTCTCTGTCGTTCTCCCTCTCCCTCTCTCTCTCTCTCTCTCTGTCTCACTCTACCTCTCTTTCTCTGTCATTCTCCCTCTCCCTCCTCTCTCTCTCTGTCTCACTCTACCTCTCTTTCTCTGTCATTCTCCCTCTCCCTCCCTCTCTCTCTCTGTCTCACTCTACCTCTCTTTCTCTGTCCTTCTCCCTCTCCCTCCCTCTCTCTCTCTGTCTCACTCTACCTCTCTTTCTCTGTCCTTCTCCCTCTCCCTCCCTCTCTCTCTGTCTCACTCTACCTCTCTTTCTCTGTCATTCTCCCTCTCCCTCCCTCTCTCTCTCTGTCTCACTCTACCTCTCTTTCTCTGTCATTCTCCCTCTCCCTCCTCTCTCTCTCTGTCTCACTCTACCTCTCTTTCTCTGTCATTCTCCCTCTCCCTCCCCTCTCTCTCTGTCTCACTCTACCTCTCTTTCTCTGTCATTCTCCCTCTCCCTCCCTCTCTCTCTCTGTCTCACTCTACCTTTCTCTGTTTCTCTGTCCTTCTCCCTCTCCCCTCCCCTCTCTCTCTGTCTCACTCTACCTCTCTTTCTCTGTCATTCTCCCTCTCCCTCCCTCTCTCTCTCTGTCTCACTCTACCTCTCTTTCTCTGTCATTCTCCCTCTCCCTCCCTCTCTCTCTGTCTCACTCTACCTCTCTTTCTCTGTCATTCTCCCTCTCCCCCCTCTCTCTCTCTGTCTCACTCTACCTCTCTTTCTCTGTCATTCTCCCTCTCCCTCCCTCTCTCTCTCTGTCTCACTCTACCTCCTCTTTCTCTGTCTCGTTCTACCCTCTCCCTCCCCTCTCTCTCTGTCTCACTCTACCTCTCTTTCTCTGTCATTCTCCCTCTCCCTCCCTCTCTCTCTCTGTCTCACTCTACCTCTCTTTCTCTGTCATTCTCCCTCTCCCTCCTCTCTCTCTCTGTCTCACTCTACCTCTCTTTCTCTGTCATTCTCCCTCTCCCTTCTCTCTCTGTCTGTCTCACTCTACCTCTCTTTCTCTGTCATTCTCCTCTCCCTCCCTCTCTCTCTCTGTCTCACTCTACCTCTCTTTCTCTGTCATTCTCTCTCCCTCTCTCTCTCTCTCTGTCTCACTCTACCTCTCTTTCTCTGTCTTCTCCCTCTCCCTCCCTCTCTCTCTCTGTCTCACTCTACCTCTCTTTCTCTGTCATTCTCCTCTCCCTCCCTCTCTCTCTGTCTCACTCTACCTCTCTTTCTCTGTCATTCTCCCTCTCCCTCCCTCTCTCTCTCTGTCTCACTCTACCTCTCTTTCTCTGTCCTTCTCCCTCTCCCTCCCTCTCTCTCTCTGTCTCACTCTACCTCTCTTTCTCTGTCATTCTCCCTCTCCCTCCCCTCTCTCTCTGTCTCACTCTACCTCTCTTTCTCTGTCATTATCCCTCTCCTCCCTCTCTCTCTCTGTCTCACTCTACCTCTCTTTCTCTGTCATTCTCCCTCTCCCTCCTCTCTCTCTGTCTCACTCTACCTCTCTTTCTCTGTCATTCCCTCTCCCTCTCTCTCTCTCTGTCTCTCACTCTCCCTCTCCCTTTCTCTGTCATTCTCCTCTCTCCCTCCCTCTCTCTCTCTGTCTCACTCTACCTCTCTTTCTCTGTCATTCTCCCTCTCCCTCCTCTCTCTCTCTGTCTCACTCTACCTCTCTTTCTCTGTCATTCTCCTCTCCCTCCCCTCTCTCTCTGTCTCTCTACCTCTCTTTCTCTGTCTTCTCCCCTCTCCTCTCCTCTCTCTCTGTCTCACTCTACCTCTCTTTCTCTGTCCTTCTCCCTCTCCCTCCCTCTCTCTGTCTCACTCTACCTCTCTTTCTCTGTCATTCTCCCTCTCCCTCCCTCTCTCTCTCTGTCTCACTCTACCTCTCTTTCTCTGTCCTTCTCCCTCTCCCTCCCTCTCTCTCTGTCTCACTCTACCTCTCTTTCTCTGTCCTTCTCCCTCTCCCTCCCTCTCTCTCTGTCTCACTCTACCTCTCTTTCTCTGTCATTCTCCCTCTCCCTCCCTCTCCCTCTCTGTCTCACTCTACCTCTCTTTCTCTGTCATTCTCCCTCTCCCTCCCTCTCTCTCTCTGTCTCACTCTACCTCTCTTTCTCTGTCATTCTCCCTCTCCCTCCTCTCTCTCTCTGTCTCACTCTACCTCTCTTTCTCTGTCATTCTCCCACTCCCTCCCTCTCTCTCTGTCTCACTCTACCTCTCTTTCTGTGTCATTCTCCCTCTCCCCACCTCTCTCTCTCTGTCTCACTCTACCTCTCTTTCTCTGTCGTTCTCCCTCTCCCTCCCTCTCTCTCTCTGTCTCACTCTACCTCTCTTTCTCTGTCATTATCCCTCTCTCTCCCTCTCTCTCTCTGTCTCACTCTACCTCTCTTTCTCTGTCATTATCCCTCTCCCTCTCTCTCTCTGTCTCACTCTACCTCTCTTTCTCTGTCGTTCTCCCTCTCCCTCCCTCTCTCTCTCTGTCTCACTCTACCTCTCTTTCTCTGTCGTTCTCCCTTTCCCTCCCTCTCTCTCTCTGTCTCACTCTACCTCTCTTTCTCTGTCATTCTCCCTCTCCCTCCCTCTTTCTCTCTGTCTCACTCTACCTCTCTTTCTCTGTCGTTCTCCCTCTCCCTCTCTCTCTCTCTGTGTCTCACTCTACCTCTCTTTCTCTGTCATTCTCCCTCTCCCTCCTCTCTCTCTCTGTCTCACTCTACCTCTCTTTCTCTGTCATTCTCCCTCTCCCCCCTCTCTCTCTCTGTCTCACTCTACCTCTCTTTCTCTGTCGTTCTCCCTCTCCCTCCCTCTCTCTCTCTGTCTCACTCTACCTCGCTTTCTCTGTCATTCTCCCTCTCCCTCCCTCTCTCTCTGTGTCTCACTCTACCTCTCTTTCTCTGTCCTTCTCCCTCTCCCTCCCTCTCTCTCTGTCTCACTCTACCTCTCTTTCTCTGTCATTCTCCCTCTCCCTCCCTCTCCCTCTCTGTCTCACTCTACCTCTCTTTCTCTGTCGTTTTCCCTCTCCCTCCCTCTCTCTCTCTGTCTCACTCTACCTCTCTTTCTCTGTCATTCTCCCTCTCCCTACCTCTCTCTCTCTGTCTCACTCTACCTCTCTTTCTCTGTCATTCTACCTCTCCCTCCCTCTCTCTGTCTCACTCTACCTCTCTTTCTCTGTCATTCTCCCTCTCCCTACCTCTCTCTCTCTGTCTCACTATACCTCTCTTTCTCTGTAAGTCGCTCTGGATAAGAGCGTCTGCTAAATGACTTAAATGTAATGTAAATGTACCTCTCTTTCTCTGTCGTTCTCCCTCTCCCTCCCTCTCTCTCTCTGTCTCACTCTACCTCTCTTTCTCTGTCGTTCTCCCTCTCCCTCCCTCTCTCTCTCTGTCTCACTCTACCTCTCTTTCTCTGTCATTCTCCCTCTCCCTCCCTCTCTCTCTCTGTCTCACTCTACCTCTCTTTCTCTGTCGTTCTCCCTCTCCCTCCCTCTCTCTCTCTGTCTCACTCTACCTCTCTTTCTCTGTCGTTATCCCTCTCCCTCCCTCTCTCTCTCTGTCTCACTCTACCTCTCTTTCTCTGTCATTTTCCCTCTCCCTCCTCTCTCTCTCTGTCTCACTCTACCTCTCTTTCTCTGTCGTTCTCCCTCCCTCTCTCTCTCTGTCTCACTCTACCTCGCTTTCTCTGTCATTCTCCCTCTCCCTCCCTCTCTCTCTCTCTGTCTCACTCTACCTCTCTTTCTCTGTCAATCTCCCTCTCCCTCCCTCTCTCTCTCTGTCTCACTCTACCTCTCTTTCTCTGTCGTTCTCCCTCTCCCTCCCTCTCTCTCTCTGTCTCACTCTACCTCTCTTTCTCTGTCGTTCTCCCTCTCCCTCCCTCTCTCTCTCTGTCTCACTCTACCTCTCTTTCTCTGTCGTTCTCCCTCTCCCTCCTCTCTCTCTGTCTCACTCTACCTCTCTTTCTCTGTTATTCTCCCTCTCCCTCCCTCTCTCTCTCTGTCTCACTCTACCTCTCTTTCTCTGTCGTTCTCCCTCTCCCTCCCCCTCTCTCTCTGTCTCTCTCTACCTCTCTTTCTCTGTCATTCTCCTCTCCCTCCCTCCCTCTCCCTCCCTCCCTCTCTCTGTCTCCCTCCCTCCCTCTCTCTGTCTCCCTCTCCCTCCCTCTCTCTGTCTCCCTCTCCCTCCCTCTCTCTGTCTCCCTCTCCCTCCCTCTCTCTGTCTCCCTCTCCCTCCCTCTCTCTGTCTCCCTCACCCTCCCTCTCTCTGTCTCCCTCTCTCTCCCCCTCTCTCTCTGTCTCACTCTACCTCTCTTTCTCTGTCATTCTCCCTCTCCCTCCCTCTCTCTGTCTCCCTCTCCCTCCCTTTCTCTGTCTCCCTCTCCCTCCCTCTCTCTGTCTCCCTCTCCCTCCCTCTCTCTGTCTCCCTCTCCCTCCCTCTCTCTGTCTCCCTCTCCCTCCCTCTCTCTGTCTCCCTCTCCCTCCCTCCCTCTCTCAGTCTCCCTCTCCCTCCCTCTCTCTGTCTCCCTCTCCCTCCCTCCCTCTCTCTGTCTCCCTCTCCCTCCCTCTCTCTGTCTCCCTCTCCCTCCCTCTCTCTCTCTGTCTCACTCTACCTCTCTTTCTCTGTCATTCTCCCTCTTCCTCCTCTCTCTCTCTGTCTCACTCTACCTCTCTTTCTCTGTCCTTCTCCCTCTCCCTCCCTCTCTCTCTGTCTCACTCTACCTCTCTTTCTCTGTCCTTCTCCCTCTCCCTCCCTCTCTCTCTGTCTCACTCTACCTCTCTTTCTCTGTCATTCTCCCTCTCCCTCCCTCTCCCTCTCTGTCTCACTCTACCTCTCTTTCTCTGTCGTTCTCCCTCTCCCTCCCTCTCTCTCTCTGTCTCACTCTACCTCTCTTTCTCTGTCGTTCTCCCTCTCCCTCCCTCTCTCTCTCTGTCTCACTCTACCTCTCTTTCTCTGTCGTTCTCCCTCTCCCTCCCTCTCTCTGTCTCCCTCACCCTCCCTCTCTCTGTCTCCCTCTCTCTCCCCCTCTCTCTCTGTCTCACTCTACCTCTCTTTCTCTGTCATTCTCCCTCTCCCTCCCTCTCTCTGTCTCCCTCTCCCTCCCTCTCTCTGTCTCCCTCTCCCTCCCTCTCTCTGTCTCCCTCTCCCTCCCTCTCTCTGTCTCCCTCTCCCTCCCTCCCTCTCTCTGTCTCCCTCTCCCTCCCTCTCTCTGTCTCCCTCTCCCTCCCTCCCTCTCTCTGTCTCCTCTCCCTCCCTCCCTCTCTCTGTCTCCCTCTCCCTCCCTCCCTCTCTCTGTCTCACTCTACCTCTCTTTCTCTGTCATTCTCCCTCTCCCTCCCTCTCTCTCTCTGTCTCACTCTACCTCTCTTTCTCTGTCATTCTCCCTCTTCCTCCTCTCTCTCTCTGTCTCACTCTACCTCTCTTTCTCTGTCATTCTCCCTCTCCCTCCCTCTCTCTCTCTGTCTCACTCTACCTCTCTTTCTCTGTCCTTCTCCCTCTCCCTCCCTCTCTCTCTGTCTCACTCTACCTCTCTTTCTCTGTCCTTCTCCCTCTCCCTCCCTCTCTCTCTGTCTCACTCTACCTCTCTTTCTCTGTCATTCTCCCTCTCCCTCCCTCTCCCTCTCTGTCTCACTCTACCTCTCTTTCTCTGTCATTCTCCCTCTTCCTCCTCTCTCTCTCTGTCTCACTCTACCTCTCTTTCTCTGTCATTCTCCCTCTCCCTCCCTCTCTCTCTCTGTCTCACTCTACCTCTCTTTCTCTGTCCTTCTCCCTCTCCCTCCCTCTCTCTCTGTCTCACTCTACCTCTCTTTCTCTGTCCTTCTCCCTCTCCCTCCCTCTCTCTCTGTCTCACTCTACCTCTCTTTCTCTGTCATTCTCCCTCTCCCTCTCTGTCTCACTCTACCTCTCTTTCTCTGTCGTTCTCCCTCTCCCTCCCTCTCTCTCTCTGTCTCACTCTACCTCTCTTTCTCTGTCGTTCTCCCTCTCCCTCCCTCTCTCTCTCTGTCTCACTCTACCTCTCTTTCTCTGTCGTTCTCCCTCTCCCTCCCTCTCTCTCTCTGTCTCACTCTACCTCTCTTTCTCTGTCATTCTCCCTCTCCCCCTCTCTCTCTCTGTCTCACTCTACCTCTCTTTCTCTGTCGTTATCCCTCTCTCTCCCTCTCTCTCTCTGTCTCACTCTACCTCTCTTTCTCTGTCATTATCCCTCTCCCTCTCTCTCTCTCTGTCTCACTCTACCTCTCTTTCTCTGTCATTATCCCTCTCCCTCTCTCTCTCTCTGTCTCACTCTACCTCTCTTTCTCTGTCGTTCTCCCTCTCCCTCCCTCTCTCTCTCTGTCTCACTCTACCTCTCTTTCTCTGTCGTTTTCCCTCTCCCTCCCTCTCTCTCTCTGTCTCACTCTACCTCTCTTTCTCTGTCATTCTCCCTCTCCCTCCCTCTCTCTCTCTGTCTCACTCTACCTCTCTTTCTCTGTCATTCTCCCTCTCCCTCCCTCTCTCTGTCTCACTCTACCTCTCTTTCTCTGTCATTCTCCCTCTCCCTACCTCTCTCTCTCTGTCTCACTCTACCTCTCTTTCTCTGTCGTTCTCCCTCTCCCTACCTCTCTCTCTCTGTCTCACTCTACCTCTCTTTCTCTGTCGTTCTCCCTCTCCCTCCCTCTCTCTCTCTGTCTCACTCTACCTCTCTTTCTCTGTCGTTCTCCCTCTCCCTCCCTCTCTCTCTCTGTCTCACTCTACCTCTCTTTCTCTGTCATTCTCCCTCTCCCTCCTCTCTCTCTCTGTCTCACTCTACCTCTCTTTCTCTGTCGTTCTCCCTCTCCCTCCCTCTCTCTCTCTGTCTCACTCTACCTCTCTTTCTCTGTCGTTATCCCTCTCCCTCCCTCTCTCTCTCTGTCTCACTCTACCTCTCTTTCTCTGTCATTCTCCCTCTCCCTCCTCTCTCTCTCTGTCTCACTCTACCTCTCTTTCTCTGTCATTCTCCCTCCCTCTCTCTCTCTGTCTCACTCTACCTCGCTTTCTCTGTCATTCTCCCTCTCCCTCCCTCTCTCTCTCTCTGTCTCACTCTACCTCTCTTTCTCTGTCAATCTCCCTCTCCCTCCCTCTCTCTCTCTCTGTCTCACTCTATGTCTCTTTCTCTGTCGTTCTCCCTCTCCCTCCCCCTCTCTCTCTGTCTCACTCTACCTCTCTTTCTCTGTCGTTCTCCCTCTCCCTCCCTCTCTCTCTCTGTCTCACTCTACCTCTCTTTCTCTGTCGTTCTCCCTCTCCCTCCCTCTCTCTCTCTGTCTCACTCTACCTCTCTTTCTCTGTTATTCTCCCTCTCCCTCCCTCTCTCTCTCTGTCTCACTCTACCTCTCTTTCTCTGTCGTTCTCCCTCTCCCTCCCCCTCTCTCTCTGTCTCTCTCTACCTCTCTTTCTCTGTCATTCTCCCTCTCCCTCCCTCCCTCTCCCTCCCTCTCCCTCCCTCTCTCTGTCTCCCTCTCCCTCCCTCTCTCTGTCTCCCTCTCCCTCCCTCTCTCTGTCTCCCTCTCCCTCCCTCTCTCTGTCTCCCTCTCCCTCCCTCTCTCTGTCTCCCTCTCCCTCCCTCTCTCTGTCTCCCTCACCCTCCCTCTCTCTGTCTCCCTCTCTCTCCCCCTCTCTCTCTGTCTCACTCTACCTCTCTTTCTCTGTCATTCTCCCTCTCCCTCCCTCTCTTTGTCTCCTCTCCCTCCCTCTCTCTGTCTCCCTCTCCCTCCCTCTCTCTGTCTCCCTCCCTCCCTCTCTCTGTCTCCCTCTCCCTCCCTCTCTCTGTCTCCCTCTCCCTCCCTCTCTCTGTCTCCCTCTCCCTCCCTCTCTCTGTCTCCCTCTCCCTCCCTCCCTCTCTCTGTCTCCCTCTCCCTCCCTCTCTCTGTCTCCCTCTCCCTCCCTCCCTCCCTCTCTCTGTCTCCCTCTCCCTCCCTCTCTCTGTCTCCCTCTCCCTCCCTCTCTCTTATCCTCTTCCTTCTGTTTTTTTCTCCTTCTGTTTCAATTTCAATTTTCAATTTAAGGGTCTTTATTGTGGGAAACATATGTTTACATTTCCAAAGCAACTGAAATAGATAATAAACAAAAGTGAAATAAACAATAAAAACAATAACAGTACACATTACACTCACAAAAGTTCAAAAAGAATGAAGACATTTCAAATGTCATATTATGTCTATATGCAGTGTTGTAACTATGTTCAAATAGTTCAAGTACAAAAGGGAAAATACATTTTTTTAAATCTCTCTCTCAGGAACCAGACAGTACCTGGCCAGTACACCAAGCGCTGCTGTAAAGGTTTCTGCATCGACATCCTGAAGAAGATCGCCAAGCAGGTCAAGTTCACCTATGACCTCTACCTGGTCACCAACGGAAAGCACGGCAAGAAGATCAACGGCACCTGGAATGGAATGATCGGGGAGGTGGGAGTTTGTCCGTTCTTTCTCACTGACTCTCTTTTGACGTTCTGACTCTTATCTCCTTATTTCCAGATCTGGGTTCAATTAGTATTTGAAATGTGTTCAAATACTTTGACTGTTTGATTGATTGAGCCTGTCTGAAGTACTAGGAGGGCGTTTGCACGTGTGGGACTATTCTATTGCTTCTATCATGCCAGACAAGCTCGATTGAGTGCAGCACAAAGTATTTTGACAGAAGATGAATACTATTTGAACCCAGCAGGTCTGATTTGACTGCCTCCATATCCTAGCCTGCGGGGGGCTTTGATCCGCTCATTTCAAGTCTGGGAGAGAAGAGGAGAGGAGGCTCTTCATCAGACTCAGAGAGGGAGAGTTAGCAGTGGGAAGAGCCTCAGGGAAAGCCCCTACCTCGCCGGCATTAATTCCCATATTAAATCACATAGCACATGTTAGATACAGCACTGTACTGCATCCTCTATGGAGGATGTCCAAGTTAAACGACCGCGGGTGGGACGAAGAAACGTGTAGCCTTGCCTGACAACTGATCAATGTTGTGTTTGTATATCAGGGACAGAGATGCTGAGGAATGGATTCCTCTGGCATTATAAAACCTTTGACTGGATTCTGTAGTAAAACGATAGGGAGACGTGTCAACGTAGGCACACCCGGCTTATGCAAATGCACAGGCATGCCTGTGCTCATCATCTAAGCACGCGGCTAATGATTTCATTTAGATAGGAGAGCAGGAGGGAGCCAAAGATAAACGAGGGAGAGAAATGGCCACAAACTAATGAAAAACATCAGGAGGAGGAGGGAGAGAGGAGGGAAGAATTCATACTCACTCTGCTACGTGTTTACCCTGTTAACACAGCCTGTTGTGGCCCACTTTTATACACTGCCCAAGGCCTCAGGTATTAACAGCTAAATATACCTGTAGAGACTCAGAGGAGGGACGGGAGAGAGTGAGTGGAGGGAGGGATTAGGATATAGGGGAGAGAGTGAGTGGAGGGAGGGATTAGGATATAGGGGAGAGAGAGCAGGGGAGGGAAAGGTTTGTGGCAAGAACAGAGCGTTTTCCAGTTGTAGTAGTGATTCACTATACAGTGTAGTAACCCAGTTTCCTGCTCCTTCATTATTTTTCGCAGTCATGTTTCGTATCAGATCTAAAATGGCAGTGTATGTGAAGGGAAAAGGTGACCTCTCATTGGTATACAGTAGTCTACAGTTGTAGTATAAAGTAGTAACCCAGTTTCCTGCTCCTTCGCTGTTTCTCTCGGTCCTGTTTTGTATCAGATCCAAAATGACCTCCCGTTGACCCTGTCTCTCTCACCCTGTCTCTCTCATTGACTCAGGTGGAGCAGAAGAAGGCCCACATGGCCGTGGGGTCGCTCACCATCAACGCGGAGAGGTCTGAGGTCATTGACTTCTCCGTGCCCTTCATCGAGACGGGGATCAGTGTCCTGGTCTCCCGTAGCAATGGCACTGTCTCCCCCTCCGCCTTCCTTGGTGAGAATCAGAGTACCACTGGCACCTGGTGTTGATGGAGATGCTTCACATCCATATGTCGTGACTTGACTTTAACATTATTCTGAAGACTGTGATTTATCTAATTAGCTAACTATGTTTAATTGTTCCCCAATTAAATTATTCATGTAACCATTAACTCATTAGGGTCTGGGGCACCACGAGAACGGTTCTTTAAAGAGTTACCATCTACCGAATTAAACTCTAAAAAGGTCTTTACCTATCACATCTATAA
>NC_060198.1:4697813-4772132 GCF_021184085.1 Oncorhynchus gorbuscha
GGGAGAGGAGGGATGGAGGGAGAACAGGTGAGGGAGAAGAGAGAGGGATGGATGGAGGGGAGGCAGGGGGGGAGTGAGGGTGGGTGGAAAGCTAGCAGAGCTACTGCTGTTGCTTGCTGCTGCCTGCCACTGCTCCTTAGCTCAGAATAGCAGCAAGCAACAGCCTGGTGGTGGTTGGTGGAGGCTGAGAGCTGATCTGATGTGATGGTCTCCTCCCTTCTTCCTTTCCAAGAATTAAGAATGCAGAGTGCAGGTTAGAACATTAGAGCTTCATGTAGCCATCTGTGGGTTTCTCTTCTTTTGGCTTGGTTGGGAGGGAGCTGGTTGAACTGCTAGTTAGCCATTGGTATTGTAAAATGGTTTGTCTGCAGGGGTGTGTATCACTAACATGCTGTAGCCATGGGTAGTTGATGAGTTGTGGGTTTGTCACCTAAACCTGTCATAGGTCACTTACTTAGTATAAACGTAACATGTAAAGTGCTGGTCCCATGATTCATGAGCTGAAATAAAAGATCCCAGAAATGTTCCGTATGCACAAAAAGCTTATTTCTCTCAAATTTTGTGCACAAATTTGTTTACATCCCTGTTAGTGAGCATTTCTCCTTTGCCACGATAATCCATCCACCTGACAGGTGTGGCATATCAAGAAGCTGATTAAACAGCATGATCATTACACAGGTGCATCTTCTGCTGGGCACAATAAAAAGCCACTCTAAAATCTGCAGTTTTGTCACACAACACAATTGCACAGATGTTTCAAGTTTCGAGGGAGCGTGCAATTGGCATGCCGACTGCAGGAATGTCCACCAGAGCGGTTGCCAGATAATTAAATGTTCATTTCTCTACCATAAGCCGCTTCCAACGATGTTTTCGAGAATTTGGCAGTACATCCAACTGGCCTCACAATGGCAGACCCTGTGCATGACGCTATGTGGGCGAGCAGTTTGCTGATGTCCACGTTGTGAACAGAGTGCCCCATGGTGGCGGTGGGAACATGGTATGGACAATGAACACAGTTGCATTTTATCAATGGCAATTTGAATACACAGAAATATCGTGAGGAGATCCTGAGGCCCATTGTGAGGCCCATCTGTAATCCCAGTCATGTGAAATCCATAGATTAGGGACTAATTCATTTATTTTAATTGACTGATTTCCTCATATGAACTGTAACTTGTTGCATTTATATTTTTGTTCAGTATATCTCTCATTACTAGGCCCTGCAGTTTTTTCTCGACCATGCGACCTCACCAGGAAAACTCCAGGCCCATGTACAGGCTATAACCAGGGCCTGGAGTTTTACTGGTTCAGTCTTACGATCAGGAACAAACTCCTAACCCTGAAAATAACCAATATCTACAATTACCAACCATTTTCCTTGACCAGTACTGACCACTAACTATCCTCCACTATCTCCTTCCCTACTCCTGCTCAGTAAATTGGATGCCTTCATCTACGATGCTGCTGTGTTGAACTACATGGCCGGGAGGGACGAGGGCTGTAAACTGGTGACCATTGGCAGCGGGAAGGTGTTCGCCACCACCGGTTACGGCATCGCCATCCAGAAGGACTCTGGCTGGAAGAGAGCAGTGGACCTGGCCATCCTCATGCTGTTCGGCGATGGTAAACCTTCAGCTGACATGTGATCGTAGTCCGACTGTAGAGTAGAATATTGAATAGTCATTTATTAGTCCATCTGCAGAGACAGAAATTCTTCATCTGCTCCCTCCTCCCCTCCCACTTCCCAAGACAACACACAAACACACAACACACACATTTTGGGTAGGAGCACAGCTTCAGCCGACCACAAAGCAGCACCCCTGCAGCTACACATTTAGCAGCAAGTGCCTTGCTCAAGTGCACAACGGCAGGAGATGGTACATGGGATCTGAAACCAGCTTCCTTCTAGTTTGTAGCTCATTTCCCACTTTCATTGTCGAATCCCAGGATTGGAACACAGGATGCTGGATACCACAGTCTTAATTACACTGCTGAGTTCCATTGGCCTAGACATATTATATATAGTACTCCTCAATGTGTCCTATCTGGAGTCTATGGTCCACGGTATGTATAGTAGAAACACTGAGTGTTCTTGACAAGATACCTGGATGATCACCTCACTGCCTTCAGAGAAACGTTCCATACACTGAGTGTACAAAACATTAGGAATACCTGCTCTTTCCATGACATAGACAGACCCGGTGAATCCAGGTGAAAGCTAAGATCTCTTATTGATGTCACTTGTTAAATCCACTTCAGGCAGTGTAGATGAAGGGTCAGGTTAAAGAAGGATTTTTAAGCCTTAAGACAATTGAGACATACAGTGGGGCAAAAAAAGTATTTAGCCAGCCACCAATTGTGCAAGTTCTCCAACTTAAAAAGATGAGAGAGGCCTGTACTTTTCACCATAGGTACACTTCAACTATGACAGACAAAATGAGAAAAAACTATCCAGAAAAGCACATTGTAGGATTACCTAATAAATTTATTTGCAAATTATGGTGTAAAATAAGTGTTTGGTCACCTACAAACAAGCAAGATTTCTGGCTCTCACAGACCTGTAACTTCTTCTTTAAGAGGCTCCTCTGTCCTCCACTTGTTACCTGTATTATTGGCATCTGTTTGAACTTGTTATCAGTATAAAAGACACCTGTCCACAACCTCAAACAGTGACGCTCCAAACTCCACTATGGCCAAGATCAAAGAACTGTCAAAGGACACCAGAAACAAAATTGTAGACCTGCATCAGGCTGGGAAGACTGAATCTGCAATAGGTAAGCAGCTTGGTTTGAAGAAATCAACTGTGGGAGAAATTATTAGGAAATGGAAGACATACAAGACCACTGATAATCTCTCCTCGATCTGGGGCTCCATGCAAGATCTCACCCCGTGGGGTCAAAATGATCACAAGAACGGTGAGCAAAAATACCAGAACCATACTGGGGGACCTAGTGAATGACCTGCAGAGAGCTGGGACCAAAGTAACAAAGCCTACCATCAGTAACACACTACGTCGCCAGGGACTCAAATCCTGTGGTGCCAGACGTGTCCCCCTGCTTTTAAGCCCGTACATGTCCAGGCCCGTCTGAAGTTTGCTAGAGAGCATTTGGATGATCCAGAAGAAGATTGGGAGAATGTTATATGGTCAGATGAAAATATAACTTTTTGGTAAAAACTCAACTCGTCGTGTTTGGAGGACGAAGAATGCTGAGTTGCATCCAAAGAACACCATACCTACTGTGAAGCATGCTGTTTTTCTGCAAAGGGACCAGGACGACTGATCCGTGTAAAGGAAAGAATGAAATGTGGCTGGGTCTTTCAGCATGACAATGATCCCAAACACACCGCCCGGGCAACAAAGGAGTGGCTTCGTAAGAAGCATTTCAAGGTCCTGGAGTGGCCTTGCCAGTCTCCAGATCTCAACCCCATAGAACATCTTTGGAGGGAGTTGAAAGTCCATGTTGCCCAGCAACAGCCCCAAAACATTACTGCTCTAGAGGAGATCTGCATGGAGGAATGGGCCAAAATACCAGCAACAGTGTGTGAAAACCTTGTGAAGACTTACAGAAAACGTTTGACCTCTGTCATTGCCAACAAAGGGCATATAACAAAGTATTGAGATAAATTTTTGTTATTGACCAAATACTTATTTTCCACCATAATTTGCAAATAAATTCATTTAAAATCATACTATGTCATTTTCTGGATTTTTTTTCTCATTTTGTCTGTCATAGTTGAAGTGTACCTATGATGAAAATTACAGGCCTCTCATCTTTTTAAGTGGGAGAACTTGCACAATTGGTGGCTGACTAAATACTTTTTGCCCCACTGTATATTGTGTATGTATGCCATTCAGAGTGTGAATGGGCAAGACACCAGTTTGAGTGTGTCAAGAACTGCAACGCTGTTGGGTTTTTCATGCTCAACAGTTGACTGTGTGTATCAAGAATGGTCCACCACCCAAATGACATTCAGCCAACTTGACACAAGTGTTGGAAGCATTGGAGTCAAGCCCGTACATGTAAACGTTCTGGCCCAGCATCCCTGTGGACGAATTGAGGCTGCTCTGAGTGTAAAAGGGACTCAATATTAGTAAGGTGTTCTTAATGTGGGGCGGCAGCGTAGCCTAGTGTTTAGAGCGTTGGACTAGTAACCGGAAGGTTGTGAGTTCAAACCCCCGAGCTGACAAGGTACAAATGTGTCGTTCTGCCCCTGAACAGGCAGTTAACCCACTGTTCCCAGGCTGTCATTAAAAATAAGAATATGTTCTTTAACTTACTTGCCTGGTAAAATAACGGTAAAAAATTAAAATAAAAAATAAAAAAAATGTTTAGTACACTCAGTGTTTAAATATGGACATGGTCAGTACACACACACACACACAACAATGGCTTGAATGCACTTGGCATTTTCTAACATAGCATGTCCCAGTTTTCATTACAGTGTGAGAGGGATATGGTGCGGATTGTTTCAGACAGTTGAAAGACTCTTGACACAAGAGGCTAGGGATTTGGATTAGCATGCATCTCTACAGTATGTACCAGACCTTACCCACCACCCGGGACAATGGATCAGATCCCAGACGGCGATCCAATACAACGACGTTGTAAAAGGGGCAGACGAAGCGGTCTTCTGGTCAGGCTCCGGAGACGGGCACTTCGCGCACCACTCCCTAGCATACTACTCGCCAATGTCCAGTCTCTTGACAACAAGGTTGATGAAATCCGAGTAAGGGTAGCGTTCCAGAGAGACATCAGAGACTGTAACGTTCTTTGCTTCACGGAAACATGGCTCACTCGAGACATGCTATCGGAGTCGGTACAGCCAGCTGGATTCTTCACGCATCGCGCAGACAGAAACAAACATCTTTCTGGTAAGAAGAGGTTTCCGGGGTTGGGGTATGCCTTATGATTAACGAGATGTGGTGTGATCATAACAACATACAGGAACTCAAGTCCTTCTGCTCACCTTACTTAGAATTCCTCACAATCAAATGTCGTCCGCATTATCTACCAAGAGAATTCTCTTCGATTATAATCACAGCCGCATATATTCCCCCCCTAGCAGACACTTCGATGGCCCTGAACAAACTTTATTTGACTCTATGTAAACTGGAAACCACATATCCTGAGGCTGCATTCATTGTAGCTGGGGATTTTAACAAGGCTAATCTGAAAACAAGACTCCCTAAATTCTATCAGCATATCGATTGTGCTACCAGGGCTGGTAAAACCCTGGATCATTGTTAATCTATCTTCCCGAACACATATAAGGCCCTCCCCACCCTCCTTTCGGAAAAGCTGACCACGACTCCATTTTGTTGCTTCCAGCCTATAGACAGAAACTAAAACAGGAAGCTCCCGCTCTCAGGTCTGTTCAACGCTGGTCCGACCAATCTGATTCCACGCTTCAAGATTGCTTCGAACACGTGGATGTTCCGCATTGCGTCAAACAACAACATTGACGAATACGCTGATTCGGTGAGCGAGTTCATTAGCAAGTGCATTGGCGATGTCGTACCCACAGCAACTATTAAAACATTCCCAAACCAGAAACCGTGGATTGATGGCAGCATTCACGCGAAACTGAAAGCGCAAACCACTGCTTTTAACCAGGGCAAGATGACCGGAAACATGACCGAATACAAACAGTGTAGCTATTCCCTCTGCAAGGCAATCAAACAAGCTAAGCATCAGTATAGAGACAAAGTAGAGTCGCAATTCAACGGCTCAGACACAAGAGGTATGTGGCAGGGTCTACAGTCAATCACGGATTACAAAAGGATAACCAGCCCCGTCGCGGACCAGGATGCTTTGAGGACAATACAGTGCCACTGACACGGCCCGCTACCAAAACCTGCGGACTCTCCTTCACTGCAGCCAACGTGAGTAAAACATTTAAACGTGTTAACCCTCGCAAGGCTGCAGTCCCAGACGGCATCCCCAGCCGCGTCCTCAGAGCATGCGCAGACCAGCTGACTGGTGTGTTTACGGACATATTCAATCAATCCTTATCCCAGTCTGTTGTTCCCACATGCTTCAAGAGGGCCACCATTGTTCCTGTTCCTAAGAAAGCTAAGGTAACTGAGCTAAACGACTACCGCCCCATAGCACTAACTTCCATCATCATGAAGTGCTTTGAGAGACTAGTCAAGGACCATATCACCTCCACCCTACCTGACACCCTAGACCCACTCCAATTTACTTACCACCCCAATAGGTCCACAGACGACACAATTGCAACCACACTGTACACGGCCCTAACCCATCTGGACAAGAGGAATACCTATGTGAGAATGCTGTTCATCGACTACAGCTCAGCATTTAACACCATAGTACCCTCCAAACTCGTCATCAAGCTCGAGACCCTAGGTCTTGACCCCGCCCTGTGCAACTGGGTACTTGACTTCCTGACGGGCCGCCCCCAGGTGGTGAGGGTAGGTAACAGCATCTCCACCCCGCTGATCCTCAACACTGGGGCCCCACAAGGGTGCGTTCTGAGCCCTCTCCTGTACTCCCTGTTCACCCACGACTGTGTGGCCATGCACGCCTCCAACTCAATCATCATTTAAATAATTTTGTCTGCAATCATTTACAGACGACACTACAGTGGTAGGCTTCATTACCAACAACAATGAGACAGCCTACAGGGAGGAGGTGATGGCCCTCGGATTGTGGTGTCAGGAAACTAACCTCACACTCAATGTCAGCAAAACAAAGGAGATGATCGTGGACTTCAGGAAACAGCAGAGGGAGCACCCCCCTATCCAAATCGACGGGACAGTAGTGGAGAGGGTAGAGAGTTTTAAATTCCTCGGCGTACACATCACGGACAAACTGAATTGGTCCACCCACACAGACAGCGTGGTGAAGAAGGCGCAGCAGCGCCTCTTCAACCTCAGGAGGCTGATGAAATTCGGCTTGTGACCAAAAGCACTCACAAGCTTTTACAGATGAACAATCGAGAGCATCCTGTCGGGCTGTATCACCGCCTGGTATGGCAACTGCTCCTCCCACAACCGTAAGCCTCTCCAGAGGGTAGTGAGGTCTGCACAACGCATCACCGGGGGCTAACTACCTGCCCTCCATGACACCTACACCACCCGATGTCACAGGAAGGCCATAAAGATCATCAAGGACATCAACCACCTGAGCCACTGCCTGTTCACCCCAGATAGCATCAAGAGTGGGCATGCTTACTTCTGGTGGGGTGGAGGTCTGGTGGGGTGGAGGTCTGGTGGGGGTGAAGGTCTTGTGGAGGTCTGGTGGGGTGGGGTGGAGGTCTGGTGGGGAGGAGGTCTGGTGGGGGTGGAGGTCTGGTGGGGTGGAAGTCTGGTGGGGGTGGAGGTCTGGTGGGGTGGAGGTCTGGTGGGTGGAGGTCTGGTGGGGGTGGAGGTCTGTTGGGGTGAAGGTCTGGTGGGGTGGAAGTCTGGTGGGGGTGGAGGTCTGGTGGGGTGAAGGTCTGGTGGGGTGGATATCTGGTTGGGGTGAAGGTCTGGTGGGGGTGGAGGTCTGGTGGGGTGGAGGTCTGGTGGGGGTTTAGGTCTGGTGGGGGTGGAGGTCTGGTGGGGTGGAGGTCTGGTGGGGGTATACTGTAGGTCTAGGACATACAGATGTAGGATCTTAATTAGACCAGTACTGTTGCAGCAAAAATAATCCTGCAGAAACAGGATTTGAACGTTTAGTCCATGAAGTTGCTTGATCGGTGGTTAGGTTATTAGCTGGACAAAAGAAGGCTACATACAATACTGTTAATATAACCGTGTGTTCGTGCGGGTTTTCGGGTGAATTTATGTAAATCAATAAGATCATTTGCATTTCCTGCAGCACAGGAAAATTCTCAGCAACATAAGTGTGATCAAATTAAGATCCTACATCTGTACATGGAACACATACAGAAGTGAATATATTTTATTAAGTAGGACACTTGTAGGACTTATCCATTGATTATATTCTACAGGGCCAATGAAAACAAGAACAGCTCAAGTCTTGTGCAAATATATTTCAACCAGATCATGTGCAGGGGTAGGTGGAGGAGTATTGAGGTCAACCCAAAGAATGCATGTCCTACATCTGAGGAGCTCAAAGTCATCTTGACACAACCTGCTGAGCTTTCTTCACGTCCTTCACTGTGGCCTACTTTATCAGGAAGTCTTAACAACCAGGCAGGCGAAATCTGCTACTGTCCAGGCAGCGAGTGAGTTGGCACACTGTTAGTTACACAAGCACTAGGGGTGTGGGAAATCCCCTTTGGTGAGATACAGACTGGTGGCTCACATCAAACAAATCTCACCGGACATGTCCTCCCTAATCTCCCTCCTCTCCCCCTCAGCACCAATTCCAGGGCACGGAGGCGGGGGCTATGGGGACATATTTTAGAGTGGGACCGGCGATCACATGACTGTGTGTACTTCCTCCCGAACCCCAAGGACTAGCAGAAGTCCCATGAGGCTGTTGTTTCCCACATCAAGACCAGATAACGAGCGACTTGCATAATCAATGATTAATGAAGATTATCTGTGACGGGGGATGTGTTGGGGGGACATAACACAACATGACATGTGTTGCACACACCAGGACCCTTGTGAGAATGCTGCATGTGAGAATGCTGTTCATAGACTTCTGTAACTGTACAAGCCTTGGTTTCATGCATGTTAACATCAGAAATGTATTTTACTCACTGCTTTAGCACATTCCACCAACCCTAATGTCCTTGCCGTGTCTGAATCCTGGCTAAGGAAGGCCACCAAAAATTCTGAAATTTCCATACCCAACTACAACATTTTCTGTTAAGTTAGAACTGCCAAAGGGGGAAGAGTTGCAATCTACTGCAGAGATAGCCTGCAAAGTTCTGTCATACTTTCCAGGTCTATGCCCAAACAGTTCGAGGTTCTAATTTAAAAAATGAATCTCTTCAGAAATAAGTCTCTCACTGTTGCCGCCTGTTATAGACCCCCCCTCAGATCCCAGCTGTGCCCTGGACACCATATGTGAATTGATTGCCCCCCATCTATCTTCAGAATTTTTTCTTTTAGGTGCCCTAAACTGGGATGTGCTTAACACCCTGGCAGTCCTACAGTCTCACACAAATGATCAAGGAACACACCAGGTACAACCCTAAATCCATAAACATGGGCACCCTCATAGATATTATCCTGACCAACTTGCCCTCCAAATACACCTCTGCTGTTTTCAATCAGGATCTCAGCGATCACTGCCTCATTGCCTGCATCCGCCTGCTGGACACGCTTTCCTCCTGGCTACCCAAACCCTGTCCAACAGCTCCACAGCCCCCACAGCTACTTGCCCAAGCATCCCCAGCTTCTCCTTCACCCAAATCCAGATAGCAGATGTTCTGAAAGAGCTGAAAAACCTGGACCTGTACAAATCAGCTGGGCTAGACAATCTGGACCCTCTCTTTCTAAAATTATCCACCTCCATTGTTGCAACTCGTATTACCAGTCTGTTCAACCTGTCTTTCGTAATGTCCGTGATTCCTAAAGATTGAAAAGCTGCCGCGGTCATCCCCCTCTTCAAAGGGGGTGACACTCTAGACCCAAACTGTTACAGACCTATATCCATACTGCCCTGCCTTTCTAAAGTCTTCGAAAGCCAAGTTATTAACAAACAGATCACTAACCATTTCAAATCCCACCATACCCTCTCCGCTGTGCAATCCTGTTTCCAAGCTGGTCACGGGTGCACCTCAGCCAGGCTCAAGGTACTAAACGATATCATAACCGCCATCGATAAAAGACAGTACTGTGCAGCCGTCTTCATCGACCTGGCCGAGGCTTTAGACTCTGTCAATCGCCGTATTCTTATTATCGGCAGACTCAACAGCCTTGGTTTCTCAAATGACTGCCTCGCCTGGTTCACCAACTACTTCTCAGACAGAGCTCAGTGTGTCAAATCGGAGGGCCTGTAGTCCGGACCTCTGGCAGTCTCTATGGGGGTGCCACAGGATTCAGTTCTCGAGCCGACTCTTTTCTCTGTATATATCAACGATGTCGCTTGCTGCGGATGATTTCTTGATCCACCTCTCCGCAGACGACACCATTCTGTCACCATCTAGCCCATCTTTGGACACTGTGTTAACAAATCTCCAAGCGAGCTTCAATGCCATACAACACTCCTCCTGTGGACTCCAACTGCTCTTAAACGCTAGTAAAACTAAGTGCTTGCTTTTCAACCAATCGCTACCCACACCCGCCCGCCCGACTAGCATCACTACTCTGCACGGTTTTGACTTAGAATATGTGGACAACTACAAATACCTAGGTGTCTGGTTAGACTGTAAACTCTCCTTCCAGACTCACATTAAGCATCTCCAATCCAAAATCTAGAATCGGCTTCCTATTTCGCAACAAAGCCTCTTTCACTCATGCCGCCAAACATTCCCTCGTAAAACTGACTATCCTACTGATACTCGACTTTGGCGATGTCATTTACAAAATAGCCTCCAACACTCTCCTCAGCAAACTAGATGCAGTCTATCACAGTCCATCCGTTTTGTCACCAAAGCCTCATATACCACACACACTGCGACCTGTATGCTCTCGTCGGCTGGCCCTCGCTACATATTCGTCGCCAGATCCACTGGCTCCAGGTCATCTATACGTCTTTGCTAGGTAAAGCTCCGCCTTATCTCAGCTCACTGGTCACCATAAGAACACCCACCGTTAGCACGCGCTCCAGCAGGTATATCTCACTGGTCATCCCCAAAGCCAACTCCTCCTTTTTCCGCCTTTCCTTCCAGTTCTCTGCTGCCAATGACTGGAAAGAATTGCAAAAATCCCTGAATTTGGAGACTTATATCTCTCTCACTAACTTTAAGCACCAGCTATCTGAGCAGCTTACCAGTCGCTGCAGCTGTACACAGCCCATCTGTAAATAGCCCATCCAACTACCTACCTCATCCCCATATTGTTTTCATTTACTTTTTGCTCTTTTGCACACTATAGTATTTCTACTTGCACATCATCATCTGCACATCTATCACTCCAGTGTTAATTTGCTTAATTGTAATTACTTTGCTACTATGGCCTATTTATTGACTTACCTCCTCACGCCATTTGCACAAACTGTATATAGACTTTTTCTACTGTATTATTGATTGTATGTTTGTTTATTCCATGTGTAACTCTGTGTTGTTGTTTGTGTCGCACTGCTTTGCTTCATCTTGGCCAGGTCGCAGTTGTAAATGAGATCTTGTTCTTAACTGGCCTACCTGGTTAAATAAAGGTGAAATTTAAAAAATATTAATAATTGACTACAGCTCAGCATTCAACACCATAGTGCCCACTAAGGTCATCACTAAGCTAAGGACCCTGGGACTAAACACCTCCCTCTGCAACTGGATCCTGGACTTCCTGACAGGCCTCCCAGGTGGTAAGGGTACGCAACAACACATCTGTCAAGCTGATCCTCAACATTGGGACCCCTCAGGGGTGCATGCTTAGTCCCCACCTGTACTCCCTGTGAACACACGACTGTGTGGCCAAGCACGACTCCAACACCATCATTAAGTTTGCTGACGACACCACAGTGGTAGGCCTGATCCCCGACAACGATGAGACAGCCAAGAGAGAGGAGGTCAGAGACTGCCAGGACAACAACCTCTACCTCAATGTGAGAAACACAAAGGAGCTGATCGTGGACTATAGGAAAAGGTGGGCCGAACAGGCCCCCGTTAACGTCGAAAGGGCTGAAGTGGAGCGGGTCGAGAGTTTCAAGTTCCTTAGTGTCCACATCACCAACAAACTATCATGGTCCAAACACAACAAGACAGTTGTAAAGAGGGAACGACAACACCTTTTCCCCCTCAGGAGATTGAAAAGATTTCGCATGGGTCTCCTGGTATGGCAACTGATCGGCATCTGACCGTAAGGCGCTACAGATGGTAGTACGTACAGCCCAGTACATCACTGGGGCTCAGCTTCCTGACATTCAGGACCTATATACTAGCCAGTGTCAGAGGAAGGCCCACAAAATTGTCAAAGACTCCAGGCACACAAGTCATAAGACTGCTGAACAACTAATCAAATGGCCACCTGGACTATTTGACCTCCTCCCCCTTTAACCCACTCCCCTCTCCCCCTTTGAAACCCCCCCCCCCTCTTATTTTTACACTGCTGTTACTCGCTGTTTATTATCTATGCATAGTCACTTTACAAATTACCTCGACTAACTTGTACCCCCGCACATTGATTCGTTATTGTTAAGTGCATTTATTTTGCAACTTTTTGATTGATTCAATTTTTTAAAACTTTAGTTTATTTAGTAAATATTTTACAACTCAATTTTTTAAACTGCATTGTTGGTTAAGGGCTTGTAAGTCTACACCTGTTGTATTCTGTGCATGTGACAAATACAATTTTATTTGCGCTGACTGTGCTCACACACACAGCTGTAATGGCCACACACACACACACACACACACACACACACACACACACACACACACACACACACACACACACACACACACACACACACACACACACACACACACACACACACACACACACACACACACACACACACACACACACACACACACACACACACACAAAGTCACAATAACAATCAAAGACATCAGAAGGAACAAGTCAGTGTCTCACAATATTAATTTACTGTCCACTGCGCTTTATCCTTCTCCACTGTTTCCCTCTCTACTGTTTCCCTCTCTGCTGTATCCCTCTTTACTGTTTCCCTATCTACTGTATCCCTCTTCACTTTATATTCTTTACTGTATCCCTCTTCACTGTTTCCCACTCTACTGTATCCCTCTTCACTGTTTCCCTATCTACTGTATCCCTCTTCACTTTATATTCTTTACTGTATCCCTCTTCACTGTTTCCCTCTCTACTGTATCCCTCTTCACTGTTTCCCTCTCTACTGTATCCCTCTTCACTTTATATTCTTTACTGTATCCCTCTTCACTGTTTCCCACTCTACTGTATCCCTCTTCACTGTTTCCCTATCTACTGTATCCCTCTTCACTTTATATTCTTTACTGTATCCCTCTTCACTGTTTCCCTCTCTACTGTATCCCTCTTCACTTTATATTCTTTACTGTATCCCTCTTCACTGTTTCCCTCTCTACTGTATCCCTCTTCACTGTTTCCCTCTCTACTGTATCCCTCTTCACTTTATACTTCTTTACTGTATCCCTCTTCACTTTATACTTCTTTACTGTATCCCTCTTTACTTTATACTTCTTTACTGTATCGCTCTATGCTGTATCCCCCTCTAATGTATCCCTATTCAATCCATTCCTCTCTACTGTATCCCTCTTCACTGCATCCCTCTACTGTATCCCTCTCTACTGTATCCCTCTCTACTGTATCCCTCTTTATTGTATCCCTCTCTACTGTATCCCTCTATACTGTATCCATCTCTACTGTATCCCTATCTACTGTATCCCTCTCTACTGTATCCCTATCTACTGTATCCCTCTTCACTGTATCCCTCTCTACTCTATCCCTCTTTATTGTATCCCTCTCTACTGTATCCCTCTATACTGTATCCCTCTCTACTGTATACCTATCTACTGTATCCCTCTTCACTGTATCCCTCTCTACTCTATCCCTCTTCACTGCATCCCTCTACTGTATCCCTCTCTACTGTATCCCTCTCTAATGTATCCCTCTTTATTGTATCCCTCTCTACTGTATCCCTCTATACTGTATCCCTCTCTACTGTATCCCTATCTACTGTATCCCTCTCTACTGTATCCCTATCTACTGTATCCCTCTTCACTTTATACTTCTTTACTGTATCCCTCTTCACTTTATACTTCTTTACTGTATCCCTCTTTACTTTATACTTCTTTACTGTATCCCTCTTTACTTTATACTTCTTTACTGTATCGCTCTATGCTGTATCCCCCTCTAATGTATCCCTATTCAATCCATTCCTCTCTACTGTATCCCTCTTCACTGCATCCCTCTACTGTATCCCTCTCTACTGTATCCCTCTCTACTGTATCCCTCTTTATTGTATCGCTCTCTACTGTATCCCTCTATACTGTATCCATCTCTACTGTATCCCTATCTACTGTATCCCTCTCTACTGTATCCCTATCTATTGTATCCCTCTTCACTGTATCCCTCTCTACTCTATCCCTCTTTATTGTATCCCTCTCTACTGTATCCCTCTATACTGTATCCCTCTCTACTGTATCCCTATCTACTGTATCCCTCTTCACTGTATCGCTCTCTACTCTATCCCTCTTCACTGCATCCCTCTACTGTATCCCTCTCTACTGTATCCCTCTTTATTGTATCACTCTCTACTGTATCCCTCTATACTGTATCCCTCTCTACTGTATCCCTCTTTATTGTATCCCTCTTTATTGTATCCCTCTCTACTGTATCCCTCTCTACTGTATCCCTCTCTACTGTATCCCCCTCTAATGTATCCCTCTTTATTGTTTCCCTCTCTACTGTATCCCTCTCTACTGTAACCCTCTCTACTGTATCCCTCTCTACTGTATCCCTATTCAATCCATTCCTCTCTACTGTATCCCTCTCTACTGTATCCCTCTCTACTGTATCCCTCTCTACTGTATCCCTATCTACTGTATCCCTCTTCACTGTATCCCTCTCTACTGTATCCCTCTTCACTGTATCCCTCTCTACTGTATCCCTCTTTATTGTATCCCTCTTTATTGTATCCCTCTCTACTGTATCCCTCTCTACTGTATCCCTCTCTACTGTATCCCTCTATACTGTATCCCTCTCTACTGTATCCGTATCTACTGTATCCCTCTTCACTGTATCCCTCTCTACTCTATCCCTCTTCACTGCATCCCTCTACTGTATCCCTCTCTACTGTATCCCTCTCTACTGTATCCCTTCTTCATTGTATCCCTCTCTACTGTATCCCTCTCTACTGTATCCCTCTCTACTGTATCCCCCTCTAATGTATCCCTCTATACTGTATCCCTCTCTACTGTATCCCTCTATACTGTATCCCTCTCTACTGTATCTCTCTATACTGTATCCCTCTCTACTGTATCCCTATCTACTGTATCCCTCTTCACTGTATCCCTCTCTACTGTATCCCTCTTCACTGTATCCCTCTCTACTGTATCCCTCTTTATTGTATCCCTCTTTATTGTATCCCTCTCTACTGTATCCCTCTCTACTGTATCCCTCTCTACTGTATCCCCCTCTAATGTATCCCTCTTTATTGTATCCCTCTCTACTGTAACCCTCTCTACTGTATCCCTCTCTACTGTATCCCTATTCAATCCATTCCTCTCTACTGTATCCCTCTCTACTGTATCCCTCTATACTGTATCCCTCTCTACTGTATCCCTATCTACTGTATCCCTCTTCACTGTATCCCTCTCTACTGTATCCCTCTCTACTGTAACCCTCTCTACTGTATCCCTCTCTACTGTATCCCTATTCAATCCATTCCTCTCTACTGTATCCCTCTCTACTGTATCCCTCTATACTGTATCCCTCTCTACTGTATCCCTATCTACTGTATCCCTCTCTACTGTATCCCTCTTCACTGTATCCCTCTCTACTGTATCCCTCTTTATTGTATCCCTCTCTACTGTATCCCTCTTCACTGTATCCCTCTATACTGTATCCCTCTCTACTGTATCCCTCTTTATTGTATCCCTCTCTACTGTATCCCTCTTCACTGTATCCCTCTATACTGTATCCCTCTCTACTGTATCCCTATCTACTGTATCCCTCTCTACTGTATCCCTCTATACTGTATCCCTCTCTACTGTATCCCTATCTACTGTATCCCTCTCTACTGTATCCCTCTTCACTGTATCCCTCTCTACTGTATCCCTCTCTACTGTATCCCTCTACTGTATCCCCCTGCACTATATCCCTCTCTACTGTATCCCTCTCTACTGTATCCCTCTTTATTGTATCCCTCTCTACTGTATCCCTCTCTACTGTATCCCTCTTTATTGTATCCCTCTCTACTGTATCCTTCTCTACTGTATCCCTCTTCACTGTATCCCTCTCTACTGTATCCCTCTCTACTGTATCCCTCTACTGTATCCCCCTGCACTATATCCCTCTCTACTGTATCCCTCTCTACTGTATCCCTCTTTATTGTATCCCTCTCTACTGTATCCCTCTCTACTGTATCCCTCTTTATTGTATCCCTCTCTACTGTATCCCTCTTTATTGTATCCCTCTCTACTGTATCCCTCTCTACTGTATCCCTCTTTATTGTATCCCTCTCTACTGTATCCCTCTCTACTGTATCCCTCTCTACTGTATCCCCCTCTAATGTATCCCTCTTTATTGTATCCCTCTCTACTGTATCCCTCTCTACTGTAACCCTCTCTACTGTATCCCTCTCTACTGTATCCCTATTCAATCCATTCCTCTCTACTGTATCCCTCTCTACTGTATCCCTCTCTACTGTATCCCTCTCTACAGTATCCCTCTTCACTGTATCCCTCTTTACTGTATCCCTCCTCACTGTGTCCCTCCTCACTGTGTCCCTCCTCACTGTGTCCATCCTCACTGTGTCCCTCCTCACTGTATCCCTCAGCACTCATGCCTTATACTATTCAAATACCTCACCTTTCCTTTCAGCACCAAGCTATATTCTCTTTCTATCTTCTCCTAACCTAACTCAATATAAACTGAACCAACCTAACCCATCCTCACTGTATATTCCCTCTAACCCCTAACCTACAACCATATCATAAACTAACCCCTCCATATAACCCCTCACGCTAACCTTATTATAAACTATCCCCTCCATATACCTCCTCACCCTAACCTTATTATAAACTATCCCCTCTATATACCCCCTCACCCTAACCTTATTATAAACTAACCCCTCCATATACCTCCTCACCCTAACCTTATTATAAACTAACCCCTCCATATAACCCCTCACCCTAACCTTATTATAAACTAACCCCTCCATATACCCCCTCACCCTAACCTTATTATAAACTAACCCCTCCATATACCCCCTCACCCTAACCTTATTATAAACTAACACCTCCATATACCCCCTCACCCCTAACCTTATTATAACCTATCCCCTCCATATAACCCCTCACCCTAACCTTATTATAAACTAACCCCTCCATATACCTCCTCACCCTAACCTTATTATAAACTAACACCTCCATATACCCCCTCAACCCTAACCTTATTATAAACTATCCCCTCTATATACCCCCTCACCCCTAACCTTATTATAAACTAACCCCTCCATATGCCCCCTCACCCCTAACCTTATTATAAACTAACCCCTCCATATACCTCCTCACCCTAACCTTATTATAAACTAACACCTCCATATACCCCCTCACCCCTAACCTTATTATAAACTATCCCCTCTATATACCCCCTCACCCCTAACCTTATTATAAACTAACCCCTCCATATACCCCCTCACCCCTAACCTTATTATAAACTAACCCTCCATATACCCCCTCACCCCTAACCTTATTATAAACTACCCCCTCCATATACCCCCTCACCCCTAACCTTATTATAAACTAACCCTCCTTATACCCCCTCACCCCTAACCTTATTATAAACTAACACCTCCATATACCCCCTCACCCCTAACCTTATTATAAACTATCCCCTCTATATACCCCCTCACCCCTAACCTTATTATAAACTAACCCCTCCATATACCCCCTCACTCCTAACCTTATTATAAACTAACCCCTCCATATACCTCCTCACCCTAACCTTATTATAAACTAACCCCTCCATATACCCCCTCACCCCTAACCTTATTATAAACTAACCCCTCCATATACCTCCTCACCCTAACCTTATTATAAACTAACCCCTCCATATACCCCCTCACCCCTAACCTTATTATAAACTAACACCTCCATATACCCCCTCACGCTAACCTTATTATAAACTAACACCTCCATATACCCCCTCACCCCTAACCTTATTATAAACTAACACCTCCATATACCTCCTCACCCCTAACCTTATTATAAACTAACACCTCCATATACCCCTCACCCCTAACCTTATTATAAACTATCCCCTCTATATACCCCTCACCCCTAACCTTATTATAAACTAACCCTCCATATACCCCCTCACCCCTAACCTTATTATAAACTATCCCTCTATATACCCCCTCACCCTAACCTTATTATAAACTAACCCCTCCATATACCCCCTCACCCCTAACCTTATTATAAACTAACCCCTCCATATACCCCCTCACCCCTAACCTTATTATAAACTAACCCCACCATATACCCCCTCACCCCTAACCTTATTATAAACTAACCCCTCCATATACCCCCTCACCCCTAACCTTATTATAAACTAACCCCTCCATATACCCCCTCACCCCTAACCTTATTATAAACTAACACCTCCATATACCCCCTCACGCTAACCTTATTATGAACTAACACCTCCATATACCTCCTCACCCCTAACCTTATTATAAACTAACACCTCCATATATCCCCTCACCCTAACCTTATTATAAACTAACCCCTCCATATACCCCCTCACCCCTAACCTTATTATAAACTATCCCCTCCATATACCCCCTCACCCCTAACCTTATTATAAACTATCCCCTCTATATACCCCCTCACCCTAACCTTATTATAAACTAACACCTCCATATACCTCCTCACCCTAACCTTATTATAAACTAACCCCTCCATATACCCCCTCACCTCTAACCTTATTATAAACTATCCCCTCTATATACCCCCTCACCCTAACCTTATTATAAACTAACCCCTCCATATAACCCTCACCCTAACCTTATTATAAACTAACCCCTCCATATACCCCTCACCCTAACCTTATTATAAACTAACCCCTCCATATACCCCCTCACCCCTAACCTTATTATAAACTAACCCCTCCATATACCCCCTCACCCCTAACCTTATTATAAACTAACCCCTCCATATACCCCCTCACCCCTAACCTTATTATAAACTATCCCCTCTATATACCCCCTCACCCGTAACCTTATTATAAACTAACCCTCCTTATACCCCCTCACCCCTAACCTTATTATAAACTATCCCCTCTATATACCCCCTCACCCCTAACCTTATTATAAACTAACCCCTCCTTATACCCCTCACCCCTAACCTTATTATAAACTATCCCCTCTATATACCCCCTCACCCCTAACCTTATTATAAACTAAC
Source organism: Oncorhynchus gorbuscha (assembly GCF_021184085.1). Lineage (NCBI taxonomy): Eukaryota > Metazoa > Chordata > Actinopteri > Salmoniformes > Salmonidae > Oncorhynchus > Oncorhynchus gorbuscha. The sequence goes on from NC_060198.1 coordinate 4,716,984, forward strand.
CCCTCCTTATACCCCTCACCCCTAACCTTATTATAAACTATCCCCTCTATATACCCCCTCACCCCTAACCTTATTATAAACTATCCCTCTATATACCCCCTCACCCCTAACCTTATTATAAACTATCCCCTCCATATAACCCCTCACCCTAACCTTATTATAAACTAACACCTCCATATACCCCCTCACCCTAACCTTATTATAAACTAACCCCTCCATATACCCCTCTCCCCTAACCTTATTATAAACTAACACCTCCATATACCTCCTCACCCGTAACCTTATTATAAACTAACCCCTCCTTATACCCCTCACCCCTAACCTTATTATAAACTATCCCCTCTATATACCCCCTCACCCCTAACCTTATTATAAACTAACCCCTCCTTATACCCCCTCACCCCTAACCTTATTATAAACTATCCCCTCTATATACCCCCTCACCCCTAACCTTATTATAAACTAACCCCTCCTTATACCCCCTCACCCCTAACCTTATTATAAACTATCCCCTCTATATACCCCCTCACCCCTAACCTTATTATAAACTATCCCCTCTATATACCCCCTCACCCCTAACCTTATTATAAACTAACACCTCCATATACCCCCTCACCCTAACCTTATTATAAACTAACCCCTCCATATACCCCCTCTCCCCTAACCTTATTATAAACTAACACCTCCATATACCTCCTCACCCCTAACCTTATTATAAACTAACCCCTCCATATACCCCTCACCCTAACCTTATTATAAACTAACCCCTCCATATACCTCCTCACCCCTAACCTTATTATAAACTTTCCCTCCATATACCCCTCTCCCCTAACCTTATTATAAACTAACACCTCCATATACCCCCTCACCCCTAACCTTATTATAAACTAACCCCTCCATATACCTCCTCACCCTAACCTTATTATAAACTAACCCTCCATATACCTCCTCACCCCTAACCTTATTATAAACTAACACCTCCATATACCTCCTCACCCCTAACCTTATTATAAACTATCCCTCTATATACCCCCTCACCCCTAACCTTATTATAAACTAACCCCTCCATATACCCCCTCACCCCTAACCTTATTATAAACTATCCCCTCTATATACCCCCTCACCACTAACCTTATTATAAACTAACCCCTCCATATACCCCCTCACCCCTAACCTTATTATAAACTAACCCTCCATATACCCCTCACCCCTAACCTTATTATAAACTACCCCCTCCATATACCCCCTCACCCCTAACCTTATTATAAACTAACCCCTCCTTATACCCCCTCACCCCTAACCTTATTATAAACTAACACCTCCATATACCCCCTCACCCCTAACCTTATTATAAACTATCCCCTCTATATACCCCCTCACCCATAACCTTATTATAAACTAACCCCTCCATATACCCCCTCACCCCTAACCTTATTATAAACTAACCCCTCCATATACCTCCTCACCCTAACCTTATTATAAACTAACCCCTCCATATTCCCCTCACCCCTAACCTTATTATAAACTAACCCCTCCATATACCTCCTCACCCTAACCTTATTATAAACTAACACCTCCATATACCCCCTCACCCCTAACCTTATTATAAACTATCCCCTCTATACACCCCTCACCCCTAACCTTATTATAAACTAACCCCTCCATATACCCCCTCACCCCTAACCTTATTATAAACTATCCCTCTATATACCCCCTCACCCTAACCTTATTATAAACTAACCCCTCCATATACCCCCTCACCCCTAACCTTATTATAAACTAACCCCTCCATATACCCCCTCACCCCTAACCTTATTATAAACTAACACCTCCATATACCTCCTCACCCCTAACCTTATTATAAACTAACCCCTCCATATACCCCCTCACCCTAACCTTATTATAAACTAACCCCTCCATATACCTCCTCACCCCTAACCTTATTATAAACTTTCCCTCCATATACCCCCTCACCCCTAACCTTATTATAAACTATCCCCTCCATATACCCCCTCACCCCTAACCTTATTATAAACTATCCCCTCTATATACCCCCTCACCCTAACCTTATTATAAACTAACACCTCCATATACCTCCTCACCCTAACCTTATTATAAACTAACCCCTCCATATACCCCCTCACCTCTAACCTTATTATAAACTATCCCTCTATATACCCCCTCACCCTAACCTTATTATAAACTAACCCTCCATATAACCCCTCACCCTAACCTTATTATAAACTAACCCCTCCATATACCCCCTCACCCCTAACCTTATTATAAACTAACCCCTCCATATACCCCCTCACCCCTAACCTTATTATAAACTAACCCTCCATATACCCCCTCACCCCTAACCTTATTATAAACTAACCCTCCATATACCCCTCACCCCTAACCTTATTATAAACTATCCCCTCTATATACCCCCTCACCCGTAACCTTATTATAAACTAACCCCTCCTTATACCCCCTCACCCCTAACCTTATTATAAACTATCCCTCTATATACCCCCTCACCCCTAACCTTATTATAAACTAACCCCTCCTTATACCCCTCACCCCTAACCTTATTATAAACTATCCCCTCTATATACCCCCTCACCCCTAACCTTATTATAAACTAACCCCTCCTTATACCCCCTCACCCCTAACCTTATTATAAACTATCTCCTCTATATACCCCCTCACCCCTAACCTTATTATAAACTATCCCTCTATATACCCCCTCACCCCTAACCTTATTATAAACTATCCCTCCATATAACCCTCACCCTAACCTTATTATAAACTAACACCTCCATATACCCCCTCACCCTAACCTTATTATAAACTAACCCCTCCATATACCCCCTCTCCCCTAACCTTATTATAAACTAACACCTCCATATACCTCCTCACCCGTAACCTTATTATAAACTAACCCCTCCTTATACCCCCTCACCCCTAACCTTATTATAAACTATCCCCTCTATATACCCCCTCACCCCTAACCTTATTATAAACTAACCCCTCCTTATACCCCCTCACCCCTAACCTTATTATAAACTATCCCTCTATATACCCCCTCACCCCTAACCTTATTATAAACTAACCCCTCCTTATACCCCCTCACCCCTAACCTTATTATAAACTATCCCTCTATATACCCCCTCACCCCTAACCTTATTATAAACTATCCCCTCTATATACCCCTCACCCCTAACCTTATTATAAACTAACACCTCCATATACCCCCTCACCCTAACCTTATTATAAACTAACCCCTCCATATACCCCCTCTCCCCTAACCTTATTATAAACTAACACCTCCATATACCTCCTCACCCTAACCTTATTATAAACTAACCCCTCCATATACCCCCTCACCCCTAACCTTATTATAAACTAACACCTCCATATACCTCCTCACCCCTAACCTTATTATAAACTAACCCCTCCATATACCCCCTCACCCTAACCTTATTATAAACTAACCCCTCCATATACCTCCTCACCCCTAACCTTATTATAAACTTTCCCTCCATATACCCCTCTCCCCTAACCTTATTATAAACTAACACCTCCATATACCCCCTCACCCCTAACCTTATTATAAACTAACCCCTCCATATACCTCCTCACCCTAACCTTATTATAAACTAACCCCTCCATATACCTCCTCACCCCTAACCTTATTATAAACTAACACCTCCATATACCCCCTCACCCCTAACCTTATTATAAACTATCCCCTCTATATACCCCCTCACCCCTAACCTTATTATAAACTAACCCCTCCATATACCCCTCACCCCTAACCTTATTATAAACTATCCCCTCTATATACCCCCTCACCACTAACCTTATTATAAACTAACCCCTCCATATACCCCTCACCCCTAACCTTATTATAAACTAACCCCTCCATATACCCCCTCACCCCTAACCTTATTATAAACTACCCCTCCATATACCCCCTCACCCCTAACCTTATTATAAACTAACCCCTCCTTATACCCCCTCACCCCTAACCTTATTATAAACTCCCATAACACCTCCATATACCCCCTCACCCCTAACCTTATTATAAACTATCCCCTCTATATACCCCCTCACCCATAACCTTATTATAAACTAACCCCTCCATATACCCCCTCACCCCTAACCTTATTATAAACTAACCCCTCCATATACCTCCTCACCCTAACCTTATTATAAACTAACCCCTCCATATTCCCCCTCACCCCTAACCTTATTATAAACTAACCCCTCCATATACCTCCTCACCCTAACCTTATTATAAACTAACACCTCCATATACCCCCTCACCCCTAACCTTATTATAAACTATCCCCCCTCTATACACCCCCTCACCCCTAACCTTATTATAAACTAACCCCTCCATATACCCCCTCACCCCTAACCTTATTATAAACTATCCCTCTATATACCCCCTCACCCTAACCTTATTATAAACTAACCCTCCATATACCCCCTCACCCCTAACCTTATTATAAACTAACCCCTCCATATACCCCCTCACCCCTAACCTTATTATAAACTAACCCCTCCATATACCCCCTCACCCCTAACCTTATTATAAACTAACCCCTCCATATACCCCCTCACCCCTAACCTTATTATAAACTATCCCCTCTATATACCCCCCTCACCCCTAACCTTATTATAAACTAACCCCTCCTTATACCCCCTCACCCCTAACCTTATTATAAACTATCCCTCTATATACCCCCTCACCCCTAACCTTATTATAAACTAACCCTCCATATACCCCCTCACCCCTAACCTTATTATAAACTATCCCTCTATATACCCCTCACCCCTAACCTTATTATAAACTAACCCCTCCTTATACCCCCTCACCCCTAACCTTATTATAAACTATCCCCTCTATATACCCCCTCACCCCTAACCTTATTATAAACTAACCCCTCCATATACCCCCTCACCCCTAACCTTATTATAAACTAACACCTCCATATACCTCCTCACCCTAACCTTATTATAAACTAACCCCTCCATATACCCCTCACCCCTAACCTTATTATAAACTAACCCCTCCATATACCTCCTCACCCTAACCTTATTATAAACTAACACCTCCATATACCCCCTCACCCTAACCTTATTATAAACTATCCCCTCTATACACCCCTCACCCCTAACCTTATTATAAACTAACCCCTCCATATACCCCCTCACCCCTAACCTTATTATAAACTATCCCCTCTATATACCCCCCTCACCCTAACCTTATTATAAACTAACCCCTCCATATACCCCCTCACCCCTAACCTTATTATAAACTAACCCCTCCATATACCCCCTCACCCCTAACCTTATTATAAACTAACCCCTCCATATACCCCCTCACCCCTAACCTTATTATAAACTAACCCCTCCATATACCCCCTCACCCCTAACCTTATTATAAACTATCCCCTCTATATACCCCTCACCCCTAACCTTATTATAAACTAACCCCTCCTTATACCCCCTCACCCCTAACCTTATTATAAACTATCCCTCTATATACCCCCTCACCCCTAACCTTATTATAAACTAACCCTCCATATACCCCTCACCCCTAACCTTATTATAAACTATCCCCTCTATATACCCCTCACCCCTAACCTTATTATAAACTAACCCCTCCTTATACCCCCTCACCCCTAACCTTATTATAAACTATCCCCTCTATATACCCCCTCACCCCTAACCTTATTATAAACTAACCCCTCCATATACCCCCTCACCCCTAACCTTATTATAAACTAACACCTCCATATACCTTCTCACCCCTAACCTTATTATAAACTATCCCCTCTATATACCCCTCACCCTAACCTTATTATAAACTACCCCTCCATATACCCCTCACCCCTAACCTTATTATAAACTATCCCCTCTATATACCCCCTCACCACTAACCTTATTATAAACTAACACCTCCATATACCCCCTCACCCCTAACCTTATTATAAACTAACCCCTCCATATACCCCCTCACCCCTAACCTTATTATAAACTAACACCTCCATATACCTCCTCACCCCTAACCTTATTATAAACTAACCCCTCCATATACCCCCTCACCCCTAACCTTATTATAAACTAACACCTCCATATACCTCCTCACCCCTAACCTTATTATAAACTAACCCCTCCATATACCTCCTCACCCTAACCTTATTATAAACTAACCCCTCCATATACCCCCTCACCCTAACCTTATTATAAACTAACACCTCCATATACCTCCTCACCCCTAACCTTATTATAAACTAACACCTCCATATACCTCCTCACCCCTAACCTTATTATAAACTAACACCTCCATATACCTCCTCACCCCTAACCTTATTATAAACTAACACCTCCATATACCCCCTCACCCCTAACCTTATTATAAACTATCCCTCTATATACCCCCTCACCCCTAACCTTATTATAAACTATCCCTCTATATACCCCCTCACCCCTAACCTTATTATAAACTAACCCCTCCATATACCCCCTCACCCCTAACCTTATTATAAACTATCCCCTCTATATACCCTCACCCTAACCTTATTATAAACTAACCCCTCCATATACCCCCTCACCCCTAACCTTATTATAAACTAACCCCTCCATATACCCCTCACCCCTAACCTTATTATAAACTAACCCCTCCATATACCCCCTCACCCCTAACCTTATTATAAACTAACCCTCCATATACCCCCTCACCCCTAACCTTATTATAAACTATCCCCTCTATATACCCCCTCACCCCTAACCTTATTATAAACTAACCCCTCCTTATACACCCTCACCCCTAACCTTATTATAAACTATCCCTCTATATGCCCCTCACCCCTAACCTTATTATAAACTAACCCCTCCATATACCCCCTCACCCCTAACCTTATTATAAACTATCCCTCCATATACCCCCTCACCCCTAACCTTATTATAAACTATCCCTCTATATACCCCCTCACCCCTAACCTTATTATAAACTAACCCCTCCTTATACACCCTCACCCCTAACCTTATTATAAACTATCCCTCTATATACCCCTCACCCCTAACCTTATTATAAACTAACCCCTCCATATACCCCCTCACCCCTAACCTTATTATAAACTATCCCTCCATATACCCCCTCACCCCTAACCTTATTATAAACTATCCCCTCTATATACCCCTCACCCCTAACCTTATTATAAACTAACCCCTCCTTTTACCCCTCACCCCTAACCTTATTATAAACTATCCCTCTATATACCCCCTCACCCCTAACCTTATTATAAACTAACCCCTCCTTATACCCCCTCACCCCTAACCTTATTATAAACTATCCCTCTATATACCCCCTCACCCCTAACCTTATTATAAACTATCCCCTCTATATACCCCCTCACCCCTAACCTTATTATAAACTATCCCCTCCATATAACCCCTCACCCTAACCTTATTATAAACTAACACCTCCATATACCCCTCACCCTAACCTTATTATAAACTAACCCCTCCATATACCCCCTCTCCCTAACCTTATTATAAACTAACACCTCCATATACCTCCTCACCCGTAACCTTATTATAAACTAACCCCTCCATATACCCCTCACCCCTAACCTTATTATAAACTAACCCCTCCATATACCCCCTCACCCCTAACCTTATTATAAACTAACCCCTCCATATACCCCCTCACCCCTAACCTTATTATAAACTAACCCCTCCATATACCCCTCACCCCTAACCTTATTATAAACTATCCCCTCTATATACCCCCTCACCCCTAACCTTATTATAAACTAACCCCTCCTTATACACCCTCACCCCTAACCTTATTATAAACTATCCCCTCTATATACCCCCTCACCCCTAACCTTATTATAAACTAACCCCTCCATATACCCCCTCACCCCTAACCTTATTATAAACTATCCCCTCCATATACCCCCTCACCCCTAACCTTATTATAAAATCCCCTCTATATACCCCTCACCCCTAACCTTATTATAAACTAACCCCTCCTTATACACCCTCACCCCTAACCTTATTATAAACTATCCCCTCTATATACCCCCTCACCCCTAACCTTATTATAAACTAACCCCTCCATATACCCCCTCACCCCTAACCTTATTATAAACTATCCCCTCCATATACCCCCTCACCCCTAACCTTATTATAAACTATCCCCTCTATATACCCCCTCACCCCTAACCTTATTATAAACTAACCCCTCCTTATACCCCTCACCCCTAACCTTATTATAAACTATCCCTCTATACACCCCCTCACCCCTAACCTTATTATAAACTATCCCTCTATATACCCCCTCACCCCTAACCTTATTATAAACTATCCCCTCCATATACCCCCTCACCCTAACCTTATTATAAACTAACCCCTCCATATACCCCCTCTCCCCCTAACCTTATTATAAACTAACACCTCCATATACCTCCTCACCCGTAACCTTATTATAAACTAACCCTCCATATACCCCCTCACCCCTAACCTTATTATAAACTAACCCCTCCATATACCCCCTCACCCCTAACCTTATTATAAACTAACCCCTCCATATACCCCCTCACCCCTAACCTTATTATAAACTAACCCCTCCATATACCCCCTCACCCCTAACCTTATTATAAACTATCCCTCTATATACCCCCTCACCCCTAACCTTATTATAAACTAACCCCTCCTTATACACCCTCACCCCTAACCTTATTATAAACTATCCCCTCTATATACCCCCTCACCCCTAACCTTATTATAAACTAACCCCTCCATATACCCCCTCACCCCTAACCTTATTATAAACTATCCCCTCCATATACCCCCTCACCCCTAACCTTATTATAAACTATCCCCTCTATATACCCCCTCACCCCTAACCTTATTATAAACTAACCCCTCCTTATACACCCTCACCCCTAACCTTATTATAAACTATCCCCTCTATATACCCCTCACCCCTAACCTTATTATAAACTAACCCCTCCATATACCCCCTCACCCCTAACCTTATTATAAACTATCCCCTCCATATACCCCCTCACCCCTAACCTTATTATAAACTATCCCTCTATATACCCCCTCACCCCTAACCTTATTATAAACTAACCCCTCCTTTTACCCCCTCACCCCTAACCTTATTATAAACTATCCCTCTATATACCCCCTCACCCCTAACCTTATTATAAACTAACCCCTCCTTATACCCCCTCACCCCTAACCTTATTATAAACTATCCCCTCTATATACCCCCTCACCCCTAACCTTATTATAAACTATCCCCTCTATATACCCCCTCACCCCTAACCTTATTATAAACTATCCCCTCCATATAACCCCTCACCCTAACCTTATTATAAACTAACACCTCCATATACCCCCTCACCCTAACCTTATTATAAACTAACCCCTCCATATACCCCTCTCCCTAACCTTATTATAAACTAACACCTCCATATACCTCCTCACCCGTAACCTTATTATAAACGAACCCCTCCTTATACCCCCTCACCCCTAACCTTATTATAAACTATCCCCTCTATATACCCCCTCACCCCTAACCTTATTATAAACTAACCCCTCCTTATACCCCCTCACCCCTAACCTTATTATAAACTATCCCCTCTATATACCCCCTCACCCCTAACCTTATTATAAACTAACCCCTCCTTATACCCCCTCACCCCTAACCTTATTATAAACTATCCCTCTATATACCCCCTCACCCCTAACCTTATTATAAACTATCCCTCTATATACCCCCTCACCCCTAACCTTATTATAAACTATCCCCTCCATATAACCCCTCACCCTAACCTTATTATAAACTAACACCTCCATATACCCCCTCACCCTAACCTTATTATAAACTAACCCCTCCATATACCCCCTCTCCCTAACCTTATTATAAACTAACACCTCCATATACCTCCTCACCCTAACCTTATTATAAACTAACCCCTCCATATACCCCCTCACCCCTAACCTTATTATAAACTAACACCTCCATATACCTCCTCACCCCTAACCTTATTATAAACTACCCCTCCATATACCCCCTCACCCCTAACCTTATTATAAACTAACACCTCCATATACCTCCTCACCCCTAACCTTATTATAAACTAACCCCTCCATATACCCCCTCACCCTAACCTTATTATAAACTAACCCCTCCATATACCTCCTCACCCCTAACCTTATTATAAACTATCCCCTCTATATACCCCCTCACCCCTAACCTTATTATAAACTATCCCTCTATATACCCCCTCACCCCTAACCTTATTATAAACTAACCCCTCCTTATACCCCCTCACCCCTAACCTTATTATAAACTATCCCCTCTATATACCCCCTCACCCCTAACCTTATTATAAACTATCCCCTCTATATACCCCCTCACCCCTAACCTTATTATAAACTATCCCCTCCATATAACCCCTCACCCTAACCTTATTATAAACTAACACCTCCATATACCCCCTCACCCTAACCTTATTATAAACTAACCCCTCCATATACCCCCTCTCCCTAACCTTATTATAAACTAACACCTCCATATACCTCCTCACCCGTAACCTTATTATAAACGAACCCCTCCTTATACCCCCTCACCCCTAACCTTATTATAAACTATCCCTCTATATACCCCCTCACCCCTAACCTTATTATAAACTAACCCCTCCTTATACCCCCTCACCCCTAACCTTATTATAAACTATCCCCTCTATATACCCCCTCACCCCTAACCTTATTATAAACTAACCCTCCTTATACCCCCTCACCCCTAACCTTATTATAAACTATCCCCTCTATATACCCCCTCACCCCTAACCTTATTATAAACTATCCCCTCTATATACCCCCTCACCCCTAACCTTATTATAAACTATCCCCTCCATATAACCCCTCACCCTAACCTTATTATAAACTAACACCTCCATATACCCCCTCACCCTAACCTTATTATAAACTAACCCCTCCATATACCCCCTCTCCCCTAACCTTATTATAAACTAACACCTCCATATACCTCCTCACCCTAACCTTATTATAAACTAACCCCTCCATATACCCCCTCACCCCTAACCTTATTATAAACTAACACCTCCATATACCTCCTCACCCCTAACCTTATTATAAACTACCCCCTCCATATACCCCCTCACCCCTAACCTTATTATAAACTAACACCTCCATATACCTCCTCACCCCTAACCTTATTATAAACTAACCCCTCCATATACCCCCTCACCCTAACCTTATTATAAACTAACCCCTCCATATACCTCCTCACCCCTAACCTTATTATAAACTTTCCCCTCCATATACCCCTCTCCCCTAACCTTATTATAAACTAACACCTCCATATACCCCCTCACCCCTAACCTTATTATAAACTAACCCCTCCATATACCTCCTCACCCTAACCTTATTATAAACTAACCCCTCCATATACCTCCTCACCCCTAACCTTATTATAAACTAACACCTCCATATACCTCCTCACCCCTAACCTTATTATAAACTATCCCCTCTATATACCCCCTCACCCCTAACCTTATTATAAACTAACCCCTCCATATACCCCCTCCCCCTAACCTTATTATAAACTATCCCTCTATATACCCCCTCACCACTAACCTTATTATAAACTAACCCCTCCATATACCCCCTCACCCCTAACCTTATTATAAACTAACCCCTCCATATACCCCCTCACCCCTAACCTTATTATAAACTACCCCCTCCATATACCCCTCACCCCTAACCTTATTATAAACTAACCCCTCCTTATACCCCCTCACCCCTAACCTTATTATAAACTAACACCTCCATATACCCCCTCACCCCTAACCTTATTATAAACTATCCCTCTATATACCCCCTCACCCATAACCTTATTATAAACTAACCCCTCCATATACCCCCTCACCCCTAACCTTATTATAAACTAACCCCTCCATATACCTCCTCACCCTAACCTTATTATAAACTAACCCCTCCATATACCCCCTCACCCCTAACCTTATTATAAACTAACCCCTCCATATACCTCCTCACCCTAACCTTATTATAAACTAACACCTCCATATACCCCCTCACCCCTAACCTTATTATAAACTATCCCCTCTATACACCCCCTCACCCCTAACCTTATTATAAACTAACCCCTCCATATACCCCCTCACCCCTAACCTTATTATAAACTATCCCCTCTATATACCCCCTCACCCTAACCTTATTATAAACTAACCCCTCCATATACCCCCTCACCCCTAACCTTATTATAAACTAACCCCTCCATATACCTCCTCACCCCTAACCTTATTATAAACTATCCCCTCTATATACCCCCTCACCCCTAACCTTATTATAAACTATCCCTCTATATACCCCCTCACCCCTAACCTTATTATAAACTAACCCCTCCTTATACCCCCTCACCCCTAACCTTATTATAAACTATCCCCTCTATATACCCCCTCACCCCTAACCTTATTATAAACTATCCCCTCTATATACCCCCTCACTGTCATGCAGGTGAAAGAGGACCCAAAAGCGACTTAACAGAAACAGAGTTTATTTAAGTCCAAACAGGGAATAACAGAAATCCTCTAGTCTGTAGAGGGGAAATAACTGGAGAAGCGGCCACAGACTGCAGGTCGCTTCGGGTAGGCGCAGGCCGTAGTTGACAGAGACACCTGCTCACACGCAGCATCTGATGAAGGCAAAAAACACGACAGGACAGGGCGATACACAATCACAGCAAAAACACGACAGGACAGGGCGAAACGCAATCACAGCATGGTGAATACTAAACAAGGAACCGACGGGACAGGAACGGAACACAAAGGAATAAATAGGGACTCTAATCAGGGGAAAGGATCGGGAACAGGTGTGGGAAGACTAAATGATGATTAGGGGAATAGGAACAGCTGGGAGCAGGAACGGAACGATAGAGAGAAGAGAGAGCGAGAGAGTGAGAGAGGGAGGGGGAGAGAGAGGGATAGAAGGAGGGAAAGAACCAAATAAGACCAGCAGAGGGAAACGAATAGAATGGGGAGCACAGGGACAAGACATGATAATAAATGACAAACATGACAGTACCCCCCACTCACCGAGCGCCTCCTGGCGCACTCGAGGAGGAATCCTGGCGGCAACGGAGGAAATCATCGATGAGTGAACGGTCCAGCACGTCCCGAGACGGAACCCAACTCCTCTCCTCAGGACCGTAACCCTCCCAATCCACTAAGTATTGGTGACCCCGTCCCGAGAACGCATGTCCATGATCTTATGTACCTTGTAAATAGGTGCGCTCTCGACAAGGACGGGAGGGGGGAGGGAAGACGAACGGGGTGCGAAGAAAGGGCTTAACACAGGAGACATGGAAGACAGGATGGACGCGACGAAGATGTCGCGGAAGAAGCAGTCGCACAGCGACAGGATTGACGACCTGGGAGACACGGAACGGACCAATGAACCGCGGAGTCAACTTACGAGAAGCTGTCGTAAGAGGAAGGTTGCGAGTGGAAAGCCACACTCTCTGGCCGCAACAATACCTTGGACTCTTAATCCTGCGTTTATTGGCGGCTCTCACCGTCTGTGCCCTGTAACGGCAAAGTGCAGACCTCACCCTCCTCCAGGTGCGCTCACAACGTTGGACAAACGCTTGAGCGGAGGGAACGCTGGACTCGGCAAGCTGGGATGAGAACAGAGGAGGCTGGTAACCCAGACTACTCTGAAACGGAGATAACCCGGTAGCAGACGAAGGAAGCGAATTGTGAGCGTATTCTGCCCAGGGGAGCTGTTCTGCCCAAGACGCAGGGTTTCTGAAAGAAAGGCTGCGTAGTATGCGACCAATCGTCTGATTGGCCCTCTCTGCTTGACCGTTAGACTGGGGATGAAACCCGGAAGAGAGACTGACGGACGCACCAATCAAACGACAGAACTCCCTCCAAAACTGTGACGTGAATTGCGGGCCTCTGTCTGAAACGGCGTCTAACGGGAGGCCATGAATTCTGAATACATTCTCAATAATGATTTGTGCCGTCTCCTTAGCGGAAGGAAGTTTAGCGAGGGGAATGAAATGTGCCGCCTTAGAGAACCTATCGACAACCGTCAGAATCACAGTCTTCCCCGCAGACAAAGGCAGACCGGTAATGAAGTCTAAGGCAATGTGAGACCATGGTCGAGAAGGAATGGGGAGCGGTCTGAGACGACCGGCAGGAGGAGAGTTACCCGACTTAGTCTGCGCGCAGTCCGAACAAGCAGCCACGAAACGGCGCGTGTCACGCTCCTGAGTCGGCCACCAAAAGCGCTGGCGAATAGACGCAAGAGTGCCTCGAACACCGGGATGACCAGCTAACTTGGCAGAGTGAGCCCACTGAAGAACAGCCAGACGAGTGGAAACAGGAACGAAAAGGAGGTTACTAGGACAAGCGCGCGGCGACGCAGTGTGCGTGAGTGCTTGCTTAACCTGTCTTTCAATTCCCCAGACTGTTAACCCGACAACACGCCCATAAGGAAGAATCCCCTCGGGATCAGTAGAAGCCACAGAAGAACTAAACAGACGGGATAAGGCATCAGGCTTGGTGTTCTTGCTACCCGGACGGTAAGAAATCACAAACTCGAAACGAGCGAAAAACAACGCCCAACGAGCTTGACGGGCATTAAGTCGTTTGGCAGAACGGATGTACTCAAGGTTCTTATGGTCTGTCCAAACGACAAAAGGAACGGCCCCCTCCAACCACTGTCGCCATTCGCCTAGGGCTAAGCGGATGGCGAGCAGTTCACGGTTACCCACATCATAGTTGCGCTCAGATGGCGACAGGCGATGAGAAAAATAAGCGCAAGGATGAACCTTATCGTCAGACTGGAAGCGCTGGGATAGAATGGCTCCCACGCCTACCTCTGAAGCGTCAACCTCGACAATGAATTGTCTAGTGACGTCAGGAGTAACGAGGATAGGAGCGGACGTAAAACGTTCTTTTAGAAGATCAAAAGCTCCCTGGGCGGAACCGGACCACTTAAAACACGTCTTGACAGAAGTAAGAGCTGTGAGAGGGGCAGCAACTTGACCGAAATTACGAATGAAACGCCGATAGAAATTAGCGAAACCTAAAAAGCGCTGCAACTCGACACGTGACCTTGGAACGGGCCAATCACTGACAGCTTGGACCTTAGCGGAATCCATCTGAATGCCTTCAGCGGAAATAACGGAACCGAGAAAAGTAACGGAGGAGACATGAAAAGAGCACTTCTCAGCCTTTACGTAGAGACAATTCTCTAAAAGGCGCTGTAGAACACGTCGAACGTGCTGAACATGAATCTCGAGTGACGGAGAAAAAATCAGGATATCGTCAAGATAGACAAAAACAAAAATGTTCAGCATGTCTCTCAGAACATCATTAACTAATGCCTGAAAAACAGCTGGCGCATTGGCGAGACCGAACGGCAGAACCCGGTACTCAAAATGCCCTAACGGAGTGTTAAACGCCGTTTTCCACTCGTCCCCCCTCTCTGATGCGCACGAGATGGTAAGCGTTACGAAGGTCCAACTTAGTAAAGCACCTGGCTCCCTGCAGAATCTCGAAGGCTGATGACATAAGGGAAGCGGATAACGATTCTTAACCGTTATGTCATTCAGCCCTCGATAATCCACGCAGGGGCGCAGAGTACCGTCCTTCTTCTTAACAAAAAGAACCCCGCCCCGGCCGGAGAAGAAGAAGGCACTATGGTACCGGCGTCAAGAGACACAGACAAATAATCCTCGAGAGCCTTACGTTCGGGAGCCGACAGAGAGTATAGTCTACCTCGAGGAGGAGTGGTCCCCGGAAGGAGATCAATACTACAATCATACGACCGGTGAGGAGGAAGGGAGTTGGCTCGGGACCGACTGAAGACCGTGCGCAGATCATGATATTCCTCCGGCACTCCTGTCAAATCGCCAGGTTCCTCCTGAGAAGTAGGGACAGAAGAAACGGGAGGGATGGCAGACATTAAACACTTCACATGACAAGAAACGTTCCAGGATAGGATAGAATTACTAGACCAATTAATAGAAGGATTATGACATACTAGCCAGGGATGACCCAAAACAACAGGTGTAAACGGTGAACGAAAAATCAAAAAAGAAATAGTCTCACTGTGGTTACCAGATACTGTGAGGGTTAAAGGTAGTGTCTCAAATCTGATACTGGGAAGATGACTACCATCTAAGGCGAACATGGGCGTAGGCTTATCTAACTCTCTGAAAGGAATGTCATGTTTCCGAACCCATGCTTCGTCCATGAAACAACCCTCAGCCCCAGAGTCTATCAAGGCACTACATGTAGCACCCGAACCGGTCCAGCGTAGATGGACCGACAAAGTAGTACAGGATTTTGATGGAGAGACTTGAGTAGTTGCGCTCACCTGTAGCCCTCCGCTTACAGATGAGCTCTGGCTTTTACTGGACATGAATTAACAAAATGTCCAGCAACTCCGCAATAGAGGCACAGGCGGTTGGTGATCCTCCGTTCCCTCTCCTTAGTCGAGATGCGAATCCCTCCCAGCTGCATGGGCTCAGACTCTGAGCCAGAGGAGGAGATGGTTGCGATGCGGAGCAGGGAAACACCGTTGATGCGAGCTCTCTTCCACGAGCCCGGTGACGAAGATCTACCCGTCGTTCTATGCGGATGGCGAGAGCAATCAAAGAGTCCACATCTGAAGGAACCTCCCGGGAGAGAATCTCATCCTTAACCACTGCGTGGAGTCCCTCCAGAAAACGAGCGAGCAGCGCCGGCTCGTTCCACTCACTAGAGGCAGCAAGAGTGCGAAACTCAATAGAATAATCCGTTATGGACCGTTCACCTTGGCATAAGGAAGCCAGGGCCCTAGAAGCCTCCCTACCAAAAACTGAACGGTCAAAACCCGAATCATCTCCTCTTTAAAGTTCTGGAACTTGTTAGAGCAATCAGCCCTTGCCTCCCAGATAGCTGTGCCCCATTCTCGAGCCCGGCCAGTAAGGAGTGAAATGACGTAAGCAACCCGAGCTCTCTCTCTAGAGTATGTGTTGGGTTGGAGAGAGAACACAATCTCACACTGCGTGAGAAAGGAGCGGCACTCAGTGGGCTGCCCGGAGTAGCAAGGTGGGTTATTAACCCTAGGTTCTGGAGGCTCGGCAGGCCAGGAAGTAACAGGTGGCACGAGACGTAGACTCTGGAACTGTCCAGAGAGGTCGGAAACCTGAGCGGCCAGGTTCTCCACGGCATGGCGAGCAGCAGACAATTCCTGCTCGTGTCTGCCGAGCATGGCTCCTTGGATCTCGATGGCAGTGTAACGAGCGTCTGAAGTCGCTGGGTCCATTCCTTGGTCGGTTCCTTCTGTCATGCAGGTGAAAGAGGACCCAAAAGCGACTTAACAGAAACAGAGTTTATTTAAGTCCAAACAGGGAATAACAGAAATCCTCTAGTCTGTAGAGGGGAAATAACTGGAGAAGCGGCCACAGACTGCAGGTCGCCGGGTAGGCGCAGGCCGTAGTTGACAGAGACACCTGCTCACACGCAGCATCTGATGAAGGCAAAAAACACGACAGGACAGGGCGATACACAATCACAGCAAAAACACGACAGGACAGGGCGAAACGCAATCACAGCATGGTGAATACTAAACAAGGAACCGACGGGACAGGAACGGAACACAAAGGAATAAATAGGGACTCTAATCAGGGGAAAGGATCGGGAACAGGTGTGGGAAGACTAAATGATGATTAGGGGAATAGGAACAGCTGGGAGCAGGAACGGAACGATAGAGAGAAGAGAGAGCGAGAGAGTGAGAGAGGGAGGGGGAGAGAGAGGGATAGAAGGAGGGAAAGAACCAAATAAGACCAGCAGAGGGAAACGAATAGAATGGGGAGCACAGGGACAAGACATGATAATAAATGACAAACATGACACTCACCCCTAACCTTATTATAAACTATCCCCTCCATATAACCCCTCACCCTAACCTTATTATAAACTAACACCTCCATATACCCCCTCACCCTAACCTTATTATAAACTAACCCCTCCATATACCCCCTCTCCCCTAACCTTATTATAAACTAACACCTCCATATACCTCCTCACCCGTAACCTTATTATAAACGAACCCCTCCTTATACCCCCTCACCCCTAACCTTATTATAAACTATCCCCTCTATATACCCCCTCACCCCTAACCTTATTATAAACTAACCCCTCCTTATACCCCCTCACCCCTAACCTTATTATAAACTATCCCCTCTATATACCCCCTCACCCCTAACCTTATTATAAACTAACCCTCCTTATACCCCTCACCCCTAACCTTATTATAAACTATCCCCTCTATATACCCCCTCACCCCTAACCTTATTATAAACTATCCCCTCTATATACCCCCTCACCCCTAACCTTATTATAAACTATCCCCTCCATATAACCCCTCACCCTAACCTTATTATAAACTAACACCTCCATATACCCCCTCACCCTAACCTTATTATAAACTAACCCCTCCATATACCCCCTCTCCCTAACCTTATTATAAACTAACACCTCCATATACCTCCTCACCCTAACCTTATTATAAACTAACCCCTCCATATACCCCCTCACCCCTAACCTTATTATAAACTAACACCTCCATATACCTCCTCACCCCTAACCTTATTATAAACTACCCCCTCCATATACCCCCTCACCCCTAACCTTATTATAAACTAACACCTCCATATACCTCCTCACCCCAAACCTTATTATAAACTAACCCCTCCATATACCCCCTCACCCTAACCTTATTATAAACTAACCCCTCCATATACCTCCTCACCCCTAACCTTATTATAAACTTTCCCCTCCATATACCCCCTCTCCCCTAACCTTATTATAAACTAACACCTCCATATACCCCCTCACCCCTAACCTTATTATAAACTAACCCCTCCATATACCTCCTCACCCTAACCTTATTATAAACTAACCCCTCCATATACCTCCTCACCCCTAACCTTATTATAAACTAACACCTCCATATACCTCCTCACCCCTAACCTTATTATAAACTATCCCCTCTATATACCCCCTCACCCCTAACCTTATTATAAACTAACCCCTCCATATACCCCCTCACCCCTAACCTTATTATAAACTATCCCCTCTATATACCCCCTCACCACTAACCTTATTATAAACTAACCCCTCCATATACCCCTCACCCCTAACCTTATTATAAACTAACCCCTCCATATACCCCCTCACCCCTAACCTTATTATAAACTACCCCCTCCATATACCCCCTCACCCCTAACCTTATTATAAACTAACCCCTCCTTATACCCCCTCACCCCTAACCTTATTATAAACTAACACCTCCATATACCCCCTCACCCCTAACCTTATTATAAACTATCCCCTCTATATACCCCCTCACCCATAACCTTATTATAAACTAACCCCTCCATATACCCCCTCACCCCTAACCTTATTATAAACTAACCCCTCCATATACCTCCTCACCCTAACCTTATTATAAACTAACCCCTCCATATACCCCCTCACCCCTAACCTTATTATAAACTAACCCCTCCATATACCTCCTCACCCTAACCTTATTATAAACTAACACCTCCATATACCCCTCACCCCTAACCTTATTATAAACTATCCCTCTATACACCCCCTCACCCCTAACCTTATTATAAACTAACCCCTCCATATACCCCCTCACCCCTAACCTTATTATAAACTAACCCCTCTATATACCCCCTCACCCTAACCTTATTATAAACTACCCCCCCTCCATATACCCCCTCACCCCTAACCTTATTATAAACTAACCCCTCCATATACCCCCTCACCCCTAACCTTATTATAAACTAACCCCTCCATATACCCCCTCACCCCTAACCTTATTATAAACTAACCCCTCCATATACCCCCTCACCCCTAACCTTATTATAAAATCCCCTCTATATACCCCCTCACCCCTAACCTTATTATAAACTAACCCCTCCTTATACCCCCTCACCCCTAACCTTATTATAAACTATCCCTCTATATACCCCCTCACCCCTAACCTTATTATAAACTAACCCCTCCATATACCCCCTCACCCCTAACCTTATTATAAACTATCCCTCTATATACCCCCTCACCCCTAACCTTATTATAAACTAACCCCTCCTTATACCCCCTCACCCCTAACCTTATTATAAACTATCCCCTCTATATACCCCCTCACCCCTAACTAACCCTCCTTATTATAAATTATAACCCCTCCATATACCCCCTCACCCCTAACCTTATTATAAACTAACACCTCCATATACCTCCTCACCCCTAACCTTATTATAAACTAACCCCTCCATATACCTCCTCACCCTAACCTTATTATAAACTAACCCCTCCATATACCTCCTCACCCCTAACCTTATTATAAACTAACCCCTCCATATACCTCCTCACCCCTAACCTTATTATAAACTAACACCTCCATATACCTCCTCACCCCTAACCTTATTATAAACTAACACCTCCATATACCTCCTCACCCCTAACCTTATTATAACTAACCCCTCCATATACCTCCTCACCCCTCCTTATTATACCTCCTCACCCCTAACCTTATTATAAACTAACACCCCTATATACCCCCTCACCCCTAACCTTATTATAAACTAACACTTCCATATACCTCCTCACCCCTAACCTTATTATAAACTAACCCCTCCATATACCCCCTCACCCTAACCTTATTATAAACTAACCCCTCCATATACCCCCTCACCCTAACCTTATTATAAACTAACCCCTCCATATACCTCCTCACCCCTAACCTTATTATAAACTAACACCTCCATATACCTCCTCACCCCTAACCTTATTATAAACTAACCCTCCATATACCTCCTCACCCCTAACCTTATTATAAACTAACCCCTCCATATACCTATATAACCTTATTATAAACCCTCACCCCTAACCTTATTATAAACTAACACTTCCATATACCTCCTCACCCCTAACCTTATTATAAACTAACCCCTCCATATACCCCCTCACCCTAACCTTATTATAAACTAACCCTCCATATACCCCCTCACCCTAACCTTATTATAAACTAACACCTCCATATACCTCCTCACCCCTAACCTTATTATAAACTATCCCCTCTATATACCCCCTCACCCCTAACCTTATTATAAACTAACACTTCCATATACCTCCTCACCCCTAACCTTATTATAAACTATCCCCTCTATATACCCCCTCACCCCTAACCTTATTATAAACTAACACTTCCATATACCTCCTCACCCCTAACCTTATTATAAACTAACACCTCCATATACCCCCTCACCCCTAACCTTATTATAAACTAACACCTCCATATACCCCTTCACCCCTAACCTTATTATAAACTAACACCTCCATATACCTCCTCACCCTAACCTTATTATAAACGAACCCCTCCATATACCCCCTCACCCTAACCTCATCATAACCTAACTCCTCCATATACCCCCTCACCCTAACCTTATTATCAACTAACCCCTCCATATACCCCCTCACCCTAACCTTATCATAACCTAACTCCTCCATATACCCCCTCACCCTAACCTCATCATAACCTAACCCCTCTATATACCCCCTCTCCCCTAACCTTTTCATAACCTAACCCCTCCTGCTAACCCCTCCTAACCCCCTCTATCGCCTGCTTGTCCCCCCAGGAGAGATGGAGGAGCTGGAGGCTCTGTGGCTGACGGGGATCTGCCACAACGAGAAGAACGAGGTGATGAGCAGCCAGCTGGACGTGGACAACATGGCAGGTGTCTTCTACATGCTGGGGGCGGCCATGGCTCTGTCGCTCATCACCTTCATTGCCGAGCACGCCTTCTATTGGCAACTGCGCTTCTGCTTCATGGGCTACTGCACCGGCAAGCCAGGCTTTACCTTCTCCATCAGCAGGGTGAGTTATTGGCTGGATTGGTACTTCCTGATCAGGTTGCTAACACTCTGTACTTATGCCATGTTCACATCATGTCGGAAACCTGGGACTTCCGAGTTCAAATTAACGTCAGTTATTTGCGTAGGGTTTAATATTTGTTTATTCTGATACTTCCCAAGTGAGAAACTTGAGCATAATCTTTCGACAACGAGTAAGATGACATGATGTGAAGCCGGCATAATAAAACCTATACTAATAAGCTAATGATACTTTGTTAACTGTGATAGAGACATAGTAATAAGTAATGACACTGCATGATACCCTTTGAGCAAGGATAACGAAACGGGTATAACTACTGATGTTGTGAACGCTAATCGAATTCAGGCTAATCCGTGCTAACGGTGCTAGCAAAACTAACATAACAATCATCGCCAATGGGCCTTTTGAAAGCCCTTTTAATATATAACACTAACGCTAAGGCTCTTACAGTTAGTTACATGCCCACTGATTCCAGTTGTATAGAATGGTAAAGAACAAAGCCTTATCACGGTGTTGTTGTGTCTTTAAATGGGGACTGCTCCGAGGGCTGTTTATGCGGGTCATTTACCATGGCAGTTGTCATGGCAGTTATTATTGTATGTCAGACAGCTTGTTTACGCATGGAAAACAATTGCTTGAGGAACAATCACATTTGCATAATGTTACCTTTTAAGAGAGGAGGGAATGTTTTTGTTGTTGCACGCTCATTGAACTCAATTATCATTCATTTGAGAAACAGTCGCAAATGTTTACCTGCCTGAACTTCTTACGAAAGGTTTTTCTTATATCCTCTTGAGCATTTTGAAAAAGCAGTTTTCTCTACTGTATCCTTCCTCTTTTTGTAGGGAGAGCCTCGGTAGAATACAAATTCATTATTTATGGGTTCAAGCGTACAGGTGTTGATGTTATTTGGCAGTTGCATTACAGAATTAATTTTCACCCTCTGCACTATTACAGACAACCCCTCATCTAATTATTGCCGCCTGCAAGAGATATTAGTCGATTACAGATTTCTATGCCTGGTTTAGTGCTCCAGTTGTGGAGGGAGGGAGGGAGGAAGTATAGCGCTCAACCAATCTGCACACATACAGGGAGGGAGGAAGTATAGTGCTCAACCAATCTGCACACATACAGGGAGGGAGGGAGGAAGTATAGCGCTCAACCAATCTGCACACATACAGGGAGGGAGGGAGGAAGTATAGTGCTCAACCAATCTGCACACATACAGGGAGGGAGGGAGGAAGTATAACGCTCAACCAATCTGCACACATACAGGGAGGGAGGGAGGAAGTATAGCGCTCAACCAATCTGCACACATACAGGGAGGGAGGGAGGAAGTATAACGCTCAACCAATCTGCACACATACAGGGAGGGAGGGAGGAAGTATAGTGCTCAACCAATCTGCACACATACAGGGAGGGAGGAAGTATAGCGCTCAAACAATCTGCACACATACAGGGAGGGAGGAAGTATAGTGCTCAACCAATCTGCACACATACAGGGAGGGAGGGAGGAAGTATAGTGCTCAACCAATCTGCACACATACAGGGAGGGAGGAAGTATAGCGCTCAACCAATCTGCACACATACAGGGAGGGGGAGGGAGGGAGGGAGGGAGGGAGGGGGAGGGAGGGAGGGAGGGAGGGAGGGAGGGAGGGAGGGAGGGAGGGGGAGGGAGGGAGGGAGGGAGGGAGGGAGGGAGGGAGGGAGGGAGGAAGTATAGCGCTCAACCAATCTGCACACATACAGGGAGGGAGGAAGTATAGCGCTCAACCAATCTGCACACATACAGGGAAGGAGGAAGTATAGTGCTCAACCAATCTGCACACATACAGGGAGGGAGGAAGTATAGCGCTCAACCAATCTGCACACATACAGGGAGGGAGGAAGTATAGTGCTCAACCAATCTGCACACATACAGGGAGGGAGGCAGTATAGCGCTCAACCAATCTGCACACATACAGGGAGGGAGGGAGGAAGTATAGCGCTCAACCAATCTGCACACATACAGGGAGGGAGGGAGGAAGTATAGTGCTCAAGCAATCTGCACACATACAGGGAGGGAGGGAGGAAGTATAGCAATCTGCACACATACAGGGAGGGAGGGAGGAAGTATAGCGCTCAACCAATCTGCACACATACAGGGAGGGAGGAAGTATAGCTCAACCAATCTGCTCAACCAATCTGCACACATACAGGGAGGGAGGGAGGAAGTAAGCGCTCAACCAATCTGCACACATACAGGAGGGAGGGAGGAAGGGACCAATCGCTCAAGCGCTCAACCAATCTGCACACATACAGGGAGGGAGGGAGGAAGTATCAACCAATCTGCGCTCAACCAATCTGCACACATACAGGGGGAGGGAGGAAGCACCAATCTGTACAGGGAGGGGGATAGCGCTCAACCAATCTGCACACATACAGGGAGGGAGGGAGGAAGTATCTGCACACATACAGGGAGGGAGCGCTCAACCAATCTGCACACATACAGGAGGGAGGGAGGAAGTATAGTATAGCGCTCAACCAATCTGCACACATACAGGGGGGGAGGAAGTATAGCGCTCAACCAATCTGCACACATACAGGGAGGGAGGGAGGAAGTATAGCGCTCAACCAATCTGCACACATACAGGGAGGGAGGGAGGAAGTATAGCGCTCAACCAATCTGCACACATACAGGGAGGGAGGGAGGAAGTATAGCGCTCAACCAATCTGCACACATACAATCTCAACCAATCTGCACACATACACACAATCTGCACACATACAGGGAGGGAGGGGGAGGAAGTATAGCGCTCAACCAATCTGCACACATACAGGGAGGGAGGGAGGAAGTATAGCGCTCAACCAATCTGCACACATACAGGGAGGGAGGGAGGAAGTATAGCGCTCAACCAATCTGCACACATACAGGGAGGGAGGGAGGAAGTATAGCGCTCAACCAATCTGCACACATACAGGGAGGGAGGGAGGAAGTATAGCGCTCAACCAATCTGCACACATACAGGCACACATACAGGGAGGGAGGGAGGAAGTATAGCGCTCAACCAATCTGCACACATACAGGGAGGGAGGGAGGGAGGGAGGGAGGGAGGGAGGAAGTATAGCGCTCAACCAATCTGCACACATACAGGGAGGGAGGGAGGAAGTATAGCGCTCAACCAATCTGCACACATACAGGGAGGGAGGGAGGAAGTATAGCGCTCAACCAATCTGCACACATACAGGGAGGGAGGGAGGCTCAACCAATCTGCACACATAGTATAGCGCTCAACCAATCTGCACACATACAGGGAGGGAGGAAGTATAGCGCTCAACCAATCTGCACACATACAGGGAGGGAGGGAGGAAGTATAGCGCTCAACCAATCTGCACACATACAGGGAGGGAGGAAGTATAGTGCTCAACCAATCTGCACACATACAGGGAGGGAGGGAGGAAGTATAGCGCTCAACCAATCTGCACACATACAGGGAGGGAGGAAGTATAGCGCTCAACCAATCTGCACACATACAGGGAGGGAGGGAAGTATAGGCTCAACCAATCTGCACACATACAGGGAGGGAGGAAGTATAGCGCTCAACCAATCTGAGGGAGGGGGAGCTCAACCAATCTGAGGGAGGGAGGGAGGAAGTATAGCGCTCAACCAATCTGCACACATACAGGGAGGGAGGGAGGGAGGCTCAACCAATCTGCACACATACAGGGAGGGAGGGAGGGATCTGCACACAGGGAGGAGAGGGAGGAGGGAGGAAGGGGAGGGAGGGAGGAAGTATAGCGCTCAACCAATCTGCACACATACAGGGAGGGAGGGAGGAAGTATAGCGCTCAACCAATCTGCACACATACAGGGAAGGGAGGAAGTATAGTGCTCAACCAATCTGCACACATACAGGGAGGGAGGAAGTATAGCGCTCAACCAATCTGCACACATACAGGGGAGGGAGGAAGCTCAACCAATCTGCACACATAGTGCTCAACCAATCTGCACACATACAGGAGGGAGGGAGGAAGTATAGCGCTCAACCAATCTGCACACATACAGGGAGGGAGGGAGGAAGTATAGCGCTCAACCAATCTGCACACATACAGGGAGGGAGGGAGGAAGTATAGCTCAACCAATCTGCTCAAGCGCTCAACCAATCTGCACATACAGGGAGGGAGGGAGGGAGGAAGTATAGCGCTCAACATCTGGGAGGGAGGGAGGAAGTATAGCGCTCAACCAATCTGCACACATACAGGGGGAGGGAGGAAGTATAGCGCTCAACCAATCTGCACACATACAGGGAGGGAGGGAGGAAGTATAGGCTCAACCAATCTGCACACATACAGGGAGGGAGGAAGTATAGCGCTCAACAATCTGCACAGGGAGGGAGGGAGGGAGGAAGTATAGTGCTCAACCAATCTGCACACAGGGAGGGAGGGAGGGAGGGAGGAAGTATAGCGCTCAACCAATCTAGCGCTCAACCAATCTGCACACATACAGGGAGGGAGGGAGGGAGGAAGTATAGCTCAACCAATCTGCACACATACAGGGAGGGAGGAGGAATCTGCTCAACCAATCACATACAGGGAGGGAGGGAGGAAGTATAGCGCTCAACCAATCTGCACACATACAGGGAGGGAGGGAGGAAGTATAGCGCTCAACCAATCTGCACACATACAGGGAGGGAGGGAGGAAGAGGCTCAACCAATCTGAGGAGGGAGGAAGTATAGCGCTCAACCAATCTGCACACATACAGGGAGGGAGGGAGGAAGTATAGCGCTCAACCAATCTCAACCAATCTGCACACATCTACAGGGAGGGAGGGAGGAAGTATAGCGCTCAACCAATCTGCACACATACAGGGAGGGAGGGAGGAAGTATAGCGCTCAACCAATCTGCACACATACAGGGAGGGAGGGAGGAAGTATAGCGCTCAGGGAAGGAGGAAGTATAGTGCTCAACCAATCTGCACACATACAGGGAGGGAGGGAGGGAGGAAGTCAACCAAGCGCAGTATCAACCAATCTGCACACATACAGGGAGGGAGGGAGGAAGTATAGCGCTCAACCAATCTGCACACATACAGGGAGGGAGGGAGGAAGTATAGTGCTCAAGCAATCTGCACACATACAGGGAGGGAGGGAGGAAGTATAGCGCTCAACCAATCTGCACACATACAGGGAGGGAGGAAGTATAGCGCTCAACCAATCTGCACACATACAGGGAGGGAGGGAGGAAGTATAGCGCTCAACCAATCTGCACACATACAGGGAGGGAGGGAGGGAGGAAGTATAGCGCTCAACCAATCTGCACACATACAGGGAGGGAGGGAGGAAGTATAGCGCTCAACCAATCTGCACACATACAGGGAGGGAGGGAGGAAGTATAGCGCTCAACCAATCCACATACTGCACAATCTGCACACATACAGGGGAGGGAGGAAGTATAGCGCTCAACCAATCTGCACACATACAGGGAGGGAGGGAGGAAGTATAGCGCTCAACCAATCTGCACACATACAGGGAGGGAGGGAGGAAGTATAGCGCTCAACCAATCTGCACACATACAGGGAGGGAGGAAGTATAGCGCTCAACCAATCTGCACACATACAGGGAGGGAGGAAGTATAGCGCTCAACCAATCTGCACACATACAGGGAGGGAGGGAGGAAGTATAGCGCTCAACCAATCTGCACACATACAGGGAGGAGGAAGTATAGGCTCAACCAATCTGCACACATACAGGGAGGGAGGAAGTATAGCGCTCAACCAATCTGCACACATACAGGCTCAACCAATCTGAGGGAGGGAGGAAGTATAGCGCTCAACCAATCTGCACACATACAGGGAGGGAGGGAGGGAGGGGGAGTATAGGAGGGAGGGAGGGAGGGAGGGGGAGGAGGGGAGGGAGGGAGGGAGGGAGGGAGGGAGGGAGGGAGGGAGGGAGGGAGGGAGGGAGGGAGGGAGGGAGGGACAGAAAGAAAGAAAGAGAGGGCATATGATGAGAGGAAAAGGAAACCTGTCCGTGAAAAAGAATGATAAAAAACATAAAAGGGGAACAGAAGGAACAGAGGAGCGCTAAAGGAAAGATGTGCCAGTAACCTCTGTCCTATCACCTTTACAGAGGGATTGTGTGGACATACGTAGACAGATAAAGAAAGTTCCGTTGGAGGAGAAGCTTCACCATGGCGACCAGGAGGCAATGGAGATCAAATAATACAAAACAAGACACAAAGAAAGAGTGAAAGAGAAATAAAAGAGTGTAAAGAGTAGAAAAAAGAATAATGAATTCAGGGGGCCAGGGGAGAGGAGTGACTAAGAGATGGACAGAAAAATTGCTTTGACATGACGCCCCACTGGCAGGCAATGATATTTCGTTTTTTCATCTGGAATGGCATGAGAAACGCTGCGCTGATCCTAAATACCTGCCTTGATTTGTTGGTGTCACCTCTTAGAATTACTGTCCTCACAATGCCAAAATCACAACCAGATAATCAAGTAACATTTCAACAAAACCACACCTGCCTTTCATTTTGCAGAGTATTTCAAAAAGACTTTTATTGCATGATTCATTTTCGTGACGTGTCTTTATCGAGAGTGGGTTTGAATTGCCCCGGGAAAAGTGCTGTCAGCTGAATTTAAATTAAATTGATTCAACTTATTGATTGGTTGGTCAAAACTAGACGCTAATGGCGCTCCTGTCATTATCAATCGAGTCTCTGATCTGCCCTCCAACACTGGGTCTGAGTGAGAGGAAGAGAGGAGAGGCTCTGAGCCTCTGCAGGGGCCAAAGCTCTGTGTGCTCCCCAGGGAGAACGTATTGATGAACTCACCCCTATTACTGTTTAATAGTGTGTAAACAAGGTGGCCAGATGAAACACTGCAGTGCATTAACCTCTCTCTCTTTGTCTCTCATCTCTCTCCACCTTCCCACCTCCCGTCCGCTTTCTAATGCTCGTCCACCAATCTACCCTGTTTCTGTTTTCGTCAATCTGTCTTTGTGTTGGTTTCTTTCACTTGCTCCACCTCTCCCCATGTTTTTCTCTATCCCTCTCCCCCTGTTCTCCACCATTCACCATCCCCCCTATTCATCTGTTCCTCCAACAGGGCATCTGGAGTTGTATCCACGGGGTCCAGATCGAGGAGAACAAGTCGGCCATGGACTCTCCATCGGCCACCATGAACATGAACATGAACAACACCCACTCCAACATCCTGCGACTGCTCCGCACAGCCAAGGACATGACCGCCATCCCGGGGGTCAACGGCTCGCCGCACACGCATGGCGCCCTGGACTACGGTGGCCACCATCGTGGCGAGTCACCCAGCATCTACGACGTCTCCGAGCACCGGCGCAGCTTGCAAGAGCGCAAGGCCCCGCTGCCGCCCTACCTGCCAGAGGACAACATGTTCAGCGACTACATCAGCGAGGTGGAGAGGACTTTTGGCAACTTGCCCCTGAAGGACAACAACCTGTACCAGGACCATTACCTGCACCAGCACTCAGGTCCGGGACCCGGGCTGGCTCTGGGTATGTCCGGCCCCCCGCCTAACAGGCCGAGTAGCTTAGGCAGTACCAGTTCATTGGAGGGAGGGATGTTTGATTGTGACAGTTTAGGGGGAGGGGTAGCGCCCATATTCACCACACAGCCCCGCGTTGCCTCCCTGACTCACAGGAACACCAATAAGTTTGACCTGATCGCAGGCCACGCCTCGGCCTCAGGCTCCGGTCAGCAGGTGGGTCAGTTCAAGTCGAACGACCTCTACGGGAGGTTCTCTTTCAAAGGCGGGGCGTCCAGTTCTGGGTTTATCGACAGGGGTGGTCACGACAGATACTGCATGGGTGGAGGAGGAGGGGGTGGCGGGGGATCGGGGGGCGATGATGTGTCGGATATCTCCTCACACACCATCACCTACGGCAATCTGGAGGGAAACGCCAAGAGGCGTAAACAGTACAGGGACAGCTTGAAAAAGAGGCCCGCCTCAGCCAAATCCAGACGGGAGCAGGACGAGATTGATTACCGGAGGCGAGCCCACCACCATCACACCGTCCACCACCACTTCTCCCGCGGGCCCCTGGGACACCGCTCAGCCTCCCCACCCCTGGTCCCCTCTGAGCGGAAGAGAGGAGGAGGTGGAGGAGGGGGTAACTCTTCACCTTACTTATTCCGCGACAAAGAAATTCTGAGGGAGTTCTATGCGGAGCAGGTCCATTCCAAGGAGGGCTCTGCCAAGTGGGAGCATGTGGATGTGGCCGACGGGCCTTGTCCGATGGGCAGTAGGGGAGGAGGAGTCGCTGGCGGTAGTAGTGGTAGTGGCATTTGTAAGAGCCTAGTGCCTGTGGAGGATTTCCTGAAAGGTAACAAACCCAAGAAGTCAGAGGGTAAAAGTGGCGTAGTCGGAGGAATGGGCTTGGGGTCGTCAGGGCAACAGGCCCACACGTGTTGGGAGAAGAACATGTCTGAAGTGGGGGTGGAGGCATAGCAGGGGGTGACTGGGAGTGTCGGAATCACAGTGGTGGTGGTGGCGGGGGAGGAGGGAAGTCCATCTCTCACCATGGGGGAGGGGGAACCTGTACGCATGGGAGCGCTAGTGGCGGAGGAGGTGGGGGCGCTAGTGCCGGAGGGGGAAATAGTCGTCCAAGCTCTGCTTCTTGCAAACGGTGCGAGTCGTGTAAGAAACCAGGCAACCTGTATGACATCAGTGAAGATAACCTCATATTTAGCCAGATGGGGGTGGAGGGGGAAGAGTGGTGACACGGGGGGGGGCTGGCCAATCACAAAGTCATGCACAGCGCAGGAAGCTAGGGCCAGGTGGGCGGGTGTTACGGAGACAACACTCCTACGACACGTTTGTGGATTTGCAGAAGGGTGGAGGTGGCGGACGCATGGGCGGGGGTGGGGGAGGAGGGGGAGGAGGAGGGGGAGGGGGGCAGCTCCTCCCACCCAGAAGCGTGAGCTTGAAAGACAAAGACCGCTACATGGAGGGAGTTAGCCCGTACGCCCAAATGTTTGCCCAGTACGCGGAGAGGGACAGAGATAGTCCCTCCTTTTTCAGCCGGGGTGGTAGTGAGCGGGAGAGGGCGAAAGGAGGCTCCTCCTTCAGTTTGTTCCGAGGCGAACGAGGAGAAGGTGGGTTGCACCGTCGGTCGGTGGGGGAGAAAGACATGAGGGACAGGGATAGAAGAATGATGGGAGGTGGAGGTGGTGGGGGCGGTAGTGGCAAAGGGGCCGGGACTTACTCCTTGTCTAAATCTCTCTACCCAGATAAGGTGACCCAGAACCCCTTCATCCCAACCTTCGGCGACGACCAGTGTCTATTACATGGCGGCAAACCGTACTACGTCAAAATGTCTCCACAGCAACAGCAACAACCGCCACAGCATCTCCTCAACAACAGCCGCGGGGACTTCCGAGGCTCCATGGGGGTGCCTTCATATTTTCCGGCGTCAGCCACGACGGGGGTCATGTCCAACGTGACCCCCAGGTTCCCCAATGATCTGTGTCTCGGGGGAGGGTTGGGGGGGCCCATGGGGAACCACCATGGCCCCAGACTGGGAGGCAACAAGCTACTGCCGGTCAGGGACGGGGGGTTAGGGTTGGTGGGGCAGGGCGGCCAGACACCCTTCAACGGCTCGAGCAACGGCCACGTTTACGAGAAGCTCTCCAGCATCGAGTCTGACGTCTGAAAGAAAGAGATGGAGCTGGAGAACAGGATAATTGCTTCTCCGTCCGAGGAGAACGAATAGACGCTACATTGTGTACATCGTTCTTATATTTCTAACTGAGGAAGGTTAGTTGGACAATGGACACAGAGTGAAGGAGAGTGAAGGAACTGTCAAGTGTAACAGAAAGCGATACGACTTCTCATGAGGAAATGAGCGGATTCTGCTGCTTGACTCTGAGATGTGAGGGAGGAGGAGAGAAATCTCTCCTCCGTTTCTCCTCTCCTTCTTCACTCCCTCTTTTATCTTTCCCTCTCTTCCGCTCGCCTGCTGTTCCTTACACCAAAACTAACGTTTTGCTTAGCTATCAGAAATACAATCAAACGAATGAAAAATCTAATACTTTTCTTGAAGTAACAGGGTAAACTAACAATAATTGTATTGATAATGTTGTTAATGATATTATTGAATATAATTATGTTGTTTAACATTTGGGCTCATTTTCTTATTTTTTTTAATAGTTCATGTTGTTATATATTTGTATTGTTGTTAATTATTTGCTAGGCCACCATATTACAGGAGACTAAATAGACTATTTGTTAGGAAGAAATGTTACTTAAGTACCAATACTTTTAGGTTGTGTAATTCAGATTTCTTCTTAATTCTTGATTATCCATATTTTCTGTTTTTGGAGTGCTGTGAAAAAGTATACTGTATGTGAAAGGCATGATTTGCTGAGTACATTTTCCATATAGTTGACATCTTATAGTGAAGGAGAAAGTACTTATGTGGCATCATACTGGTTTGCCGTTTAGATTTCTTGTTTTGCCTGGCAGTATGTCGGGAGTAGTGGTGATCTCAGATACCGAGCGGGATGTGCCTTACTGAATCCACTACAATCATAAAGTTATGAAGACTCCTCCTCCTATCGGTAGAAAGGGTGTTCATTCTGTAGACAATTCCGTTATTAACTAGTAATTCATAAAGTGGTTGTCATGTTCTCTGAGAATCCGCTTAGCTGAGATTTTGCTTTAAACGAGACCCACCCACCTGAAAGGAGGAACAGTTGCATCATGGAAGATGTAGTTTTCTGCTCGTTTCACTCGGGTGCTAGTCAAGAGGCTCTTATCTCACCCTTTAGCGTTCCATAAATCATTTGATTTAACATTTTAAATCCCAACATATCACAAGTCCCCCTTATATACCCAAAGGTAAACTATCAATTATAATTTTTGTATTGTTTAAAAAAAAAAACTTGGCATAAATGCAGTATTTGCTAAACATATGTATTTCCCCTTGTATTCCTATATGTTGCTGGGAAGTGATTGAATGGAGTTGGTTTCAATTGGACTTGACAGTTGTCTGCTTTTAAGATCGGGTCTTGATGGTATGTTGGAACATGGTCTGGGAATGGAGAGACGGACAGCAGGACGTGGTAGTTATTTCATTTTGTATCAGGGCAGTAAGCTGTTGCTGTTGCATTAGCGAGACACAGTTATTAGAAGGGGGATGAGTGGGGAGTGGTGTGCTGTGAACACAGGGAGGAAAGAACGTTTCAGTTGGTTTATTCATTTCCTCTCACCCAATCACTGTGCTGTTACTGTACTGTATACTGTATGTCTCTCCTTAATTCACGTCAAGGACTTGATCAAACCACTAATCATGTTTGACTTACTTAGAATGTGTTAGAATTTCTGAGATAATTCAGATATCACTAAAGGTGGTCACTTGATATGGGGGTTGGGGCAAAAAGTCACTATTTCACTATTTGTTAGTTTTTTTTCTTTCCTTGTGAATACCAACACAAATCAATCACTTTATACAGGACACACAAGACAGTCTGGATGTAACATTCAGTAAATCTCAGTAAACTTTCAACGTTTTTCCGAAGATGATTATGTGGCAACTTCCATCAATGGCTTGATACATAAGTAGGATAAAAGGACAATAATGTTTGTAAAGCTTGAGTACTTGACCAGGGCATGATTACCATTAGCCTAGTATTAGCAAGAATCTCTGCATTAAAAAATTAAACCTTATTTGAATAATTCTGTCTATTTCACCCAGAACAACCACTTTTCAGCTATCAGGGCAAATATATTATGAATTTACAAATGTGATTGAAGGCACTGGACAGTATTTTCCTTTTGGAAAATAGTCCTCACAACTGTCCTGGAAGGTACTTGGTGGAAGGTGGAGAAAAGCTAACCGATGCCATGATTAAAATGAAGGAAAAAATCGTTGAATCTCCACATAGTGTGGAAAGTAACGTTTTCCCCCCTATTCTATAAGCATTGAGTCCAGTGGTTTGTTTATCATGCCTTTGCCAATGTCTCTGGGTCGCTTCCATCAATGACAACCTCATGTCCATATGGAAGATGACCTCAAAGCCACAACGTATCACAGACAGATATCCAGGTCCACGCTGTATTTGTGTTCACCTCCATGTAATTGTTGTAATATACAATTTAGGACCATATCTTCATTTTATTTATTCTATTTATGAATTACTATGAGTTATAGCTGTCTGAAATATTACATTTCTAAGTGATTTGTTATTTTGCCAAACCAAATTGTACGATCTAAGCACAATCAGTGTTATTGATTAGTTGATCAATACTTGTACATCCCTATTGACACTTGGAAAGATTTTTCCTTCTTTCATGACTGACAAGTCAGTGTGTATGATATCGAGTCAGTGTATAAGGACATGTGTTCGTAAGGACATGCATGCATCAGTGGAATTGTTTTATTTTCCCTTTTTTACTTAGACTCTATTTTATCCCAAAAGTGGGTGTTTGGGACTGATATCTGGACGTTTTAATCAATTTAATTGATTCTGATCTTTGTTGGTGTGTGTTTGTCTCTGTAAAAAGACAAATAGATTTTTGCTCTCAAAATTGTCGTTATTTTAAAATATTTCAAATTCCGTCAACAGAATTGTCAATAGGAATAATTGCTACGACAGAAATAGATTCAACAGATTTATTATGGAACCAGAAGAAGTGTAAGAAGAGAAGTTCAGGCTTCTCTGCTCCTCTTGATGATTGGTTGTAAATGCCTGTGAATGAGGTGAAGGTATTGGTATTATTAAATGCCTGTGAATGAGGTGAAGGTATTGGTATTATTAAATGCCTGTGAATGAGGTGAAGGTATTGGTATTATTAAATGCCTGTGAATGAGGTGAAGGTGTTGGTATTATTAAATGCCTGTGAATGAGGTGAAGGTGTTGGTATTATTAAATGCATGTGAATGAGGTGAAGGTATTGGTATTATTAAATGCCTGTGAATGAGGTGAAGGTATTGGTATTATTAAATGCCTGTGAATGAGGTGAAGGTATTGGTATTATTAAATGCCTGTGAATGAGGTGAAGGTATTGGTATTATTAAATGCCTGTGAATGAGGTGAAGGTATTGGTATTATTAAATGCCTGTGAATGAGGTGAAGGTATTGGTATTATTAAATGCCCGTGAATGAGGTGAAGGTATTGGTATTATTAAATGCCCGTGAATGAGGTGAAGGTATTGGTATAATGTTTTTATGAAGTGATGAACCAGCTTTGATTTTCAATGTATTTGCTTGTTTTTTCCCTACAGCCTCTCTTTCTTCAGTAAGTTGCTTTCCTCTTTCTCTCTTTCTATCTCTCTTTCTTTCTTTCTCTCTCTCTCTTGTTGTATGTGCCTCAATACCTGCGCTTGATTACCTCTGTGTGTGTGTGTGTGTGTGTGTGTGTGTGTGTGTGTGTGTGTGTGTGTGTGTGTGTGTGTGTGTGTGTGTGTGTGTGTGTGTGTGTGTGTGTGTGTGTGTGTGTGTGTGTGTGTGTGTGTGTGGAAAAGAAAGCGCTAAAGAGAGACTGTTGACTGATGTTCTGTACTGTAGTGCTGTATGTAAATAACTTACCTCCCTCTAGCAGACTTTTAATAAAAGTGTACAAGATGGCTGAAAGTACGAACCTTTTGGGTGACATCTTTGATTTGAAGGTTCTCTGCTAAAAAAAAAAATTAAATGAAAGGCCACATATGTGCAAGCTTGTAATTTGTTGAAAGGGTACACACCTAAAGTAGTAGAGACTATTTTTACAGCAAGTTGATGAATTTCGTTTCACTTTAATTTAGTAAAAGACCGGCATACACAACATCATGACTCTCTACTACATTTTTACAAGTTATAATTTGTCTTCTTTGGCAACTCTTTATTTTACGTGTATCCAAGAGAAAATTAGAACACAATAATTTCTAGAACTGTACAGATTGTGAAAATGTATATATGACTAAACATTTCAGTCACTCTTTAATTTTTGTATGGGAAGAAATGACATGTGTTAAAGAATAATAACAAATGTGATTAAATATTTAATCATATTTAAAAAGAGGATAATTAAACACAGTCGATGTGAAAATAAGTGCTAAGAAATATTCTTCTTCTGTCCCTTTGTACAAAACAAAGTGTTGAGTATTAATAAAAACATGAAATCATGTCATTTGTGAAATTCCTACGTTTTCTTATTTTTCCCCTCTAAACAGATTTCAACATTCATTCATGGTCTCTCATTTGTCTGCCATTCATGATATTGTATATGTTTTTGTATATATTGGAATTATCTGGCTCGAAGGACCAATACCTTAAAGGGTTATTCAGCAGTTAAAACAATAGAAAAGTAAAGTGTCCTCCCCACCCCTGTTTCGTTTTTTATATTATTTTATAATGGGACTGGAGAATTGTAACCACTTTCAACTTCCTAGACAGAGCTATGGATGGATGCAAGGACTTACCAGCCATGATATCAATATTAAAGTTGTAACCATGTTTTGACTCTATATAGTGTTTGTTTAAATTGAATTAGTTTACAAACATTGGAGTAAAACAAGCTTATATTATGGCTTCTGGTGGGGTACAACAGCTCGTGAGGCATTTATGACTTATGTTCTTCAAGAATCAATGGGTACCTATCAAGTCAGGACAGCGGAGTCAATCACCACCTTCCGGAGACACCTGAAACCCCACCTCTTTAAGGAATACCTAGGATAGGATAAAGTAATCCTTCTCACCCCCCCCCTTAAAATATTTAGATGCACTATTGTAAAGTGGCTGTTCCACTGGATGTCATAAGGTGAATGCACCAATTTGTAAGTCGCTCTGGATAAGAGCGTCTGCTAAATGACTTAAATGTAAATGTAAATGTAAGTTCAAAAATTGATGTATTAACTGCAGATTGGCCATGGTGCAGGGCCTTTTCAAGTGTTCTCAGATTCAACTGTCATTTAAATGGCCAGTATCACTCCTCCTCTTTAATCCTGTTGCTGTATTGTCACTTTCATCCAGGACACCTGTCCATCCTCCCGTTCCGCTCGTCCCCTTTTACCTTACATCTTGTCTCTCCGTAGCTCTCTCCTTTTTCCGCACTTGCGTATCTTTCTGTCTGTTTTTTCTCTTTCACAAGTAGGACACTGAAATGAGATTGAGGTTACTCAAGATGTTGGAGAGGCAGGTTTGTAGGCCAGGACAGACGGAGAGGGAGGTGACGAATGACACACTGATAAAAAGTGAACCAGTAGGATATTGTATCCAGATTTTGAAAGACTCCAAATCCTCCTCCTGAGACTCTCTCTCTGCCTCTCTTTCTTCTGAAAGAGCTCTGACCAGCAACAAGGGAGATATTTAAAGAAACCAGTCATCCACAAAACCCTCTTTGAGATTTTGGTAAAGCATATCTCTGTATCTATATTTGATCCTATGTCATTGAGAGATAAATAATTAGCTAGTGCTATAAACAACACTGACAGAACAAGAACACATTGATAGAACACATTGCAACACATGTAACTACTTGACAATTAACCGTTACCTAGCAACTGGCTCTTTTTTCAAGAGATGGGGAGAGTGGAGGATTTATACTGTATACTCTCACTGTCTTATTGGATAGGAAAATGAATCAACATACAATACCAAAATGGAAAGTACAGCCTGAGCCGAACATCTACAGAGAGAGGGAAAGTCAGAGAGAGGGAGAGAGCGAGAGCGAGAGAGGGAGAAATGGGGGATGGAATGCAGATTAAGAAGTAGAGATGAAAGACTGAAGCCCCGCTTATACCTGGTGCTAACATGGGTTGTGTGTCCTAATCTTGTCCACATTCTGATTGTGCCTACATTTTTGTGTCTGCATTGGGACCAAATTCTCTGATCCATCCCTGTATGCAAATTATTTCACAGCTATTCTTTCCAGTAATAAGTTATTTATTTGAAGACATGTTGGTGGCATAAGTCAATGGTGCAGCCTGTCAATGATGTTAGAGGCCGGTATAATGATGATATAAGTGGTTTCACTGCCCAGATTGGTCTACACAATGCGTCTTTTAATCGTGTAAACCTGTCTAAAAATGCGGGATCAATCAGAATGTGGACAAGACCAGGAAAAAGGACGCATGTTAGAACCAGGTATAAACAGGGCCAGAGAGAAACAACGGAGGATGACAAGCAGAGATGGTAGAGTAGAGGCAGGTTGGAAAGAGGGAATGAGAAAGACGGAACATTTTATACTGCGGCTCTGTGGATGAGAAGCAAGAGTCGGGGAAGAGGAGAGGAGAGAAAGGAGAGAAGGAACGGTTGCTGTAGAAACGCTTGGCAAAGTTTTAATGAGGGCACAAAGTTCGATCCTTATGCCCACAACACATCCACACTCACACACACACAGTATATATACCAGCTGGCTTTAGTATTACCCTTTGTGACTACAGTTAACGGGGAAAAAATATCTACAAACCTTCACAGATCCTCTAACAACAAAGTCCCAAACGAATAACAGGATAGAGAGTCACCCTTTAAAGTCAGATATCAAAACATAACAATGTGGCATACCACATCCTCTCCAATAGTAGCATTTTGTTCTATTGTGGATTGTTAATGTGGTACTCTAAAATCAATTGTGTGGCGATTGGTTTTGAATCTAATGATGATCACGCTTCCATGCAAATGACTGAATTATTCTCATGGCCATGCAGCCACAGTTGGCTAGTTCTGAATGAGATGATCAGACAGTTGAGACTTGATGAGTTTGTTTAATGAATATATCATTGCTCTCTCATGGGTTGATACACACAAGAACTACAGATGCACATCTTTGTTAATAATGAAGCAGAGATAGAGAATACATACATTTTACATCAACTTTCTACAATATATATCAGATTTTGATACATTATAATTACTTGCAGACTCTATTTCGTTCATTTCTCGCTCTTTGACCTCTCACTTCACACTGAACTTAGAACCCTAACACTAACTTTCCTACTATCACACTCCTCCGTAGTCCACAATCCCTCCCGCTATCTCTCACTCTCCAGCATCCTAACTTGTCCGTTGTTGTATACTCTCACCCTCCTCCTCCTCACCACCCTAGTCCCACTCACAGGGACCGCCTTCTTCAAGGTGTACCTCGCCAGTCTCGCTGCGCCACCTCTCATGCTCCGAGGTGCCAGAGCCCTGCTACCGCCACCCCCTCCCCTCCTCCCCCTCGTCCCGGTAGCCGTGGCGACGGAGGAATGGTTCCAAGGTTGCTAGGCGATGGGTGAGTTCCGTGATACGCCTGTGCAGCAGAGTGACTTCCCTGAAGAGATCGTTGAGTGACTCGGACAGAGGGCGCACCCTGCAGGACACAAAGAGTAACTTATTAACAGGCACTTCAAACTGGCAATCAATCACACTTTAAGAACCTGGACAGTAACTTCAAATTATTCATCTGCACGGGTCAATATTTTGTAGAGTCAAAACAGGAACTTAGCAACATCAATCTGCAATGTCATTCACACATTGTTGGACAGATGAAATAACTTCATAAGCCTACAGCTTAATTATAGAGACATACAGGGCCTTCAGAAGTATTCACCCCCTTTCCCTTTTCCACATTTTGTTGTGTTACAGCCTGAATTTAAAATGGGGGTCACAAGCCAACACATACCACATAATGTCAAAGTAGAATTATGTTTTTAGACATTTTTACAAATGACTTACAAATGAGAAGCTGAAATGTCTTGAGTCAATAAGTATTCAACCCCATTGTTGTGATAAGTCTAAATAAGTGAGGAGTAAACATTTGCTTAACAAGTCAAATAATAAGTTGCATGGATCACTCTGTGAGTAATAGTCATGTTAGCATGCTTTTTAAATGACTACCTCCTGTCTGTACCCCAGTGAATTTCAAACACAGATTCAACCACAAAGACCAGGGAGGTTTTCTAATGCCTCTCAAAGAAGGGCACCTATTGGTAGATTGGTAAAATAAAAAACTTTGAGCATGGTGAACTTATTAATTACACTTTGGATGGTGTATCAATACACCCAGTCACTACAAAGATAATACTGCAAAAATGTGGCAAAGCAATTCACTTTTTGTCCTGAATACAAAGTGTTGTGTTTGGGGCAAATCCAATACAACATATTACTGAGTATCACTCTCCATATTTTGAAGCATTGTGGTGGCTGTACCATGTTATGGGTATGCTTGTAATCGTTAAGGAGTTTTTCTGGATAAAAAAATTAACGGAATGGAGCTAAGCACAGGAAAAAACCTAGAGGAAAACCTGGTTCAGTCTGCTTTTCAACAGACACTGGGAGACAGTCACCTTTCAGCAGGACAATAACGGAAAACAAGGTAAAATATACACTGGAGTTGCTTACCAGGAAGACAGTGGATGTTCCTGAGCGGCTTAGTTACAGTTTTGATTTAAATTGGCTTGAAAATCTATGGCAGGACTTGAAAATGGTTGTCTAGCAATGATCAACAACCGATTTGACAGCTTGAAGAATTTTAAATGGGCAAATATTGTACAATCCAGGTGTGGAAAGCTCTTAGAGACTTACCCAGAAAGACAGCTGTAATCGCTGCTAAAGGTGTTTCTAACATGTATTGGGGGTGTGAATAATGATGCAAATGGGGTATTTCTGTATTTAACTTTCAGTACATTTGCAAAAATGTCTAAAAACATGTTTTACTTTGTCATTATGGAGTAATGTCTGTAGATGGTTAAGAAAAAAATATATACTTCATCTGTTTTGAATTCAGGCTGTAACACAACACAATTTGGAATAAGTCAAGGGGTATGAATAATTTCTGAAAGTACTGTAAAAATGGATTTGTACACTCTCTGTTGACCCATACCACAGTAACGATGTCCCTCTGGTACTCCTACCTGGAGTAGTCAGGGAGCAAGGTGCTGGGCTGCGAGTGGAGTAGGGTCTTGATCTCGTTGAAGATGCGTTTTCCCCAGAGGTCCAGGACTCTGGTCACACTGCGGACAGTGGTCACGTTCACACTCTCAGCTGCAACCACAACCCCCGAGGAAAGGAAGAAGAGTCGTTGTTATGAAAGACCTGTCTTTTTCACTTCCGCTTTTGCTTTCCTTGATGTCAAACTGAGTAGGGTGGATGGACGTTCTTATTTATTAGCTTACCTCCCTCCCGGTAGTTCCAGTACCCATAATCCAGTTCGTTCTCCTCGCCAACGGACTGGGCCATGGTCACCATGGCAGCCAGAAGCAGCAGCATCACAGTTTGAGGGCCATGATGAAGACACAGCCCTTTTATGAAGAAGAAAAGGAAAACACAACAAGAATGATTGAAAAAATCTGCCAATTAGCCAAAATCAGTTCACTGTGACATTACAACAATTTGATTACGTTCAGAAGAAATAGGGAAAGTCAGAGACAGAGAGAAGAATCAGAAAAGAGGAGAGAGAGAGAGTGAAGAAAAAGTTGTTTTTTCCACACAAGGCTGCCAACAGTCTCTCCGTGGCCCAGTTAAGAGTTGAAGACAGATCCACGTGCATGTTCACATGTTGGTTTGGTATAGGTCATCTTAGAAACCCTCTATATTACCTATCCCTCTTTGAAAGTCTCTCAAAGTATGTACAAGTATGTTTTCGATACTGTGACTGAAAACAGGTAATTCATTTGTGGTAAGGACAGGAGTCGGACAGTCTTATGACCTGTTGGACTGAGCAAACTCAATTAGTTTATTTCAAGGCCTGAAGAAAATCTATTTTGTGTGAGGGACAGTGGGGCCTGTGTCTTCAGGACAGTGGCGTGATAGAAGGAGAATGACCATGTGTCCAACCAACCAGCAAACAGTTTGAAGACCTTGATTGTATTGTATTGGTTCCAGAAACAAGGCTATGTAAAGAGCAGGAAGGGGATTATACCCAGAACGGAGACCCTGAGAAGGATTGGTAATCACTTGGAATGTTCTGGATATCTTAGATGATGACTCATGAAAGAAGTCTTGTAAATGCTTTTATAAGAGGGTCTCGTGTCGCAGTTGGAACCAGACCAGAGGGAGAGTGGAATATACAAATTAGCACCTATCCTCACAAGAAACAAGCTTTAAAAAGCCATATCAGGCACGAAATATTGACAAAGACTCCGGTCACCCGAGACATTGACTGGTCTCCAGGCTCCCGTTCTGGTACCAGTCACTTTTCAGCCTTGTTTACATGTATATCATACTACCAGTCCCATTTTATGTATGAACCCACCTCAACCACTCCAGTATCCCTGCATTAAATAAGGTACTGGCAGTGACCTGTATTTTCAACCACTCAGTATCCCTGCATTGAATAAAGTACTGGCAGGGACCTGTATAAACTACCACTCCAGTATTCCTGCATTGAATAAGGTACTGGTACTGACCTGTATATACTACCACTCCAGTATCCCTGCGTATTGAATAAGGTACTGGTACTGACCTGTACATACAACCACTCCAGTATCCCTACGTATTGAATAAGGTACTGGTACTGACCTGTATATACTACCACTCCAGTATCCCTGCATATTGAATAAACTGACCTGTATATACTACCACTCCAGTATCCCTGAACATTGAATAAGGTACTGGTACTGACCTGTATATACTACCACTCCAGTATGCCTGAACATTGAATAAGGTACTGGTACTGACCTGTATATATAACCACTCCAGTATGCCTGAACATTGAATAAGGTACTGGTACTGACCTGTATATATAACCACTCCAGTATGCCTGAACATTGAATAAGGTACTGGTACTGACCTGTATATACTACCACTCCAGTATGCCTGAACATTGAATAAGGTACTGGTACTGACCTGTATATATAACCACTCCAGTATGCCTGAACATTGAATAAGGTACTGGTACTGACCTGTATATATAACCACTCCAGTATGCCTGAACATTGAATAAGGTACTGGTACTGACCTGTATATATAACCACTCCAGTATGCCTGAACATTGAATAAGGTACTGGTACTGACCTGTATATATAACCACTCCAGTATGCCTGAACATTGAATAAGGTACTGGTACTGACCTATATATACTACCACTCCAGTATCCCTGCCTATTGAATAAGGTACTGGTACTGTCCTGTATATACTACCACTCCAGTCTCCCTGCACATTGAATAAGTCACTGGTACTGTCCTGTATATACTACCACTCCAGTATCCCTGCACATTGAATAAGGTACTGGTACTGACCTGTATATATACTACCACTCCAGTATGCCTGCACATTGAATAAGGTACTGGTACTGTCCTGTATATACTACCACTCCAGTATGCCTGAACATTGAATAAGGTACTGGTACTGACCTGTATATACTACCACTCCAGTCTCCTGCACATTGAATAAGTCACTGGTACTGTCCTGTATATATTACCATTCCAGTATCCCTGTATATTGAATAAGGTACTGGTACTGACCTGTATATACAACCACTCCAGTATCCCTGCACATTGAATAGGTACTGGTACTGGTATATACTACCACTCCAGTATCCCTGCACATTGAA
Source organism: Oncorhynchus gorbuscha (assembly GCF_021184085.1). Taxonomy (NCBI): domain Eukaryota; kingdom Metazoa; phylum Chordata; class Actinopteri; order Salmoniformes; family Salmonidae; genus Oncorhynchus; species Oncorhynchus gorbuscha. The sequence continues at coordinate 4,760,486 of NC_060198.1, forward strand.
TAAGGTACTGGTACTGACCTGTATATACAACCACTCCAGTATCCCTGCATATTGAATAAGGTACTGGTACTGACCTGTATATACTACCAATCCAGTACCCCTGCACATTGAATACGGTACTGGTACTGACCTGTATATACAACCACTCCAGTATCCCTGCATATTGAATAAGGTACTGGTACTGACCTGTATATACTACCAATCCAGTACCCCTGCACATTGAATACGGTACTGGTACTGACCTGTATATACAACCACTCCAGTATCCCTGCATATTGAATAAGGTACTGGTACTGACCTGTATATACTACCAATCCAGTACCCCTGCACATTGAATACGGTACTGGTACTGACCTGTATATACAACCACTCCAGTATCCCTGCATATTGAATAAGGTACTGGTACTGACCTGTATATACTACCACTCCAGTATCCCTGCATATTGAATACGGTACTGGTACCTGTATATACAACCACTCCAGTATCCCTGCATATTGAATAAGGTACTGGTACTGACCTGTATATACAACCACTCCAGTATCCCTGCATATTGAATAAGGTACTGGTACTGACCTGTATATACTACCACTCCAGTATCCCTGCATATTGAATACGGTACTGGTACCTGTATATACAACCACTCCAGTATCCCTGCATATTGAATAAGGTACTGGTACTGACCTGTATATATAACCACTCCAGTATGCCTGAACATTGAATAAGGTACTGGTACTGACCTGTATATATAACCACTCCAGTATGCCTGAACATTGAATAAGGTACTGGTACTGACCTGTATATACTACCACTCCAGTATGCCTGCACATTGAATAAGGTACTGGTACTGACCTGTATATACTACCACTCCATTATCCCTCCACATTGAATAAGGTACTGGTACTGACCTGTATATACTACCACTCCAGTATCCCTCCACATTGAATAAGGTACTGGTACTGACCTGTATATACTACCACTCCAGTATCCCTGCACATTGAATAAGTCACTGGTACTGTCCTGTATATACTACCACTCCAGTATCCCTGCCTATTGAATAAGGTACTGGTACTGACCTGTATATACTACCACTCCAGTATCCCTGCCTATTGAATAAGGTACTGGTACTGTCCTGTATATACTACCACTCCAGTATCCCTGCCTATTGAATAAGGTACTGGTACTGACCTGTATATACTACCACTCCAGTATCCCTGCATATTGAATAAGGTACTGACCTGTATATACTACCACTCCAGTAACCCTGAATATTGAATAAGGTACTGGTACTGACCTGTATATACTACCACTCCAGTATGCCTGCACATTGAATAAGGTACTGGTACTGACCTGTATATACTACCACTCCAGTATCCCTCCACATTGAATAAGGTACTGGTACTGACCTGTATATACTACCACTCCAGTATGCCTGCACATTGAATAAGGTACTGGTACTGACCTGTATATATTACCACTCCAGTATCCCTGTATATTGAATAAGTCACTGGTACTGTCCTGTATATATTACCACTCCAGTATCCCTGTATATTGAATAAGGTACTGGTACTGACCTGTATATACTACCACTCCAGTATCCCTGCACATTGAATAAGTCACTGGTACTGTCCTGTATATATTACCACTCCAGTATCCCTGTATATTGAATAAGGTACTGGTACTGTCCTGTATATACTACCACTCCAGTATCCCTGCCTATTGAATAAGGTACTGGTACTGACCTGTATATACTACCACTCCAGTATCCCTGCATATTGAATAAGGTACCTGTATATACTACCACTCCAGTAACCCTGAATATTGAATAAGGTACTGACCTGTATATATAACCACTTCAGTATGCCTGAACATTGAATAAGGTACTGGTACTGACCTGTATATATAACCACTCCAGTATGCCTGAACATTGAATAAGGTACTGGTACTGACCTGTATATACTACCACTCCAGTATGCCTGCACATTGAATAAGGTACTGGTACTGACCTGTATATACTACCACTCCAGTATCCCTCCACATTGAATAAGGTACTGGTACTGACCTGTATATACTACCACTCCAGTATGCCTGCACATTGAATAAGGTACTGGTACTGACCTGTATATACTACCACTCCATTATCCCTCCACATTGAATAAGGTACTGGTACTGACCTGTATATACTACCACTCCAGTATCCCTCCACATTGAATAAGGTACTGGTACTGACCTGTATATACTACCACTCCAGTATGCCTGCACATTGAATAAGGTACTGGTACTGACCTGTATATACTACCACTCCAGTATCCCTGCACATTGAATAAGTCACTGGTACTGTCCTGTATATACTACCACTCCAGTATCCCTGCCTATTGAATAAGGTACTGGTACTGACCTGTATATACTACCACTCCAGTATCCCTGCCTATTGAATAAGGTACTGGTACTGTCCTGTATATACTACCACTCCAGTATCCCTGCCTATTGAATAAGGTACTGGTACTGACCTGTATATACTACCACTCCAGTATGCCTGCACATTGAATAAGGTACTGACCTGTATATACTACCACTCCAGTAACCCTGAATATTGAATAAGGTACTGGTACTGACCTGTATATACTACCACTCCAGTATGCCTGCACATTGAATAAGGTACTGGTACTGACCTGTATATACTACCACTCCAGTATCCCTCCACATTGAATAAGGTACTGGTACTGACCTGTATATACTACCACTCCATTATCCCTCCACATTGAATAAGGTACTGGTACTGACCTGTATATACTACCACTCCAGTATCCCTCCACATTGAATAAGGTACTGGTACTGACCTGTATATACTACCACTCCATTATCCCTCCACATTGAATAAGGTACTGGTACTGACCTGTATATACTACCACTCCAGTATCCCTCCACATTGAATAAGGTACTGGTACTGACCTGTATATACTACCACTCCATTATCCCTGCCCATTGAATAAGGTACTGGCAGTGACCTGTATATACTACCACTCCAGTATCCCTCCACATTGAATAAGGTACTGGTACTGACCTGTATATACTACCACTCCAGTATCCCTGCCCATTGAATAAGGTACTGGTACTGACCTGTATATACTACCACTCCAGTATCCCTGCACATTGAATAAGTCACTGGTACTGTCCTGTATATATTACCACTCCAGTATCCCTGTATATTGAATAAGTCACTGGTACTGTCCTGTATATATTACCACTCCAGTATCCCTGTATATTGAATAAGGTACTGGTACTGACCTGTATATACTACCACTCCAGTATCCCTGCCCATTGAATAAGGTACTGGTACTGACCTGTATATACTACCACTCCAGTATCCCTGCACATTGAATAAGTCACTGGTACTGTCCTGTATATATTACCACTCCAGTATCCCTGTATATTGAATAAGTCACTGGTACTGTCCTGTATATATTACCACTCCAGTATCCCTGTATATTGAATAAGGTACTGGTACTGACCTGTATATACTACCACTCCAGTATCCCTGCACATTGAATAAGTCACTGGTACTGTCCTGTATATATTACTCCAGTATCCCTGTATATTGAATAAGGTACTGGTACTGACCTGTATATACTACCACTCCAGTATGCCTGCACATTGAATAAGGTACTGGTACTGACCTGTATATACTACCACTCCATTATCCCTCCACATTGAATAAGGTACTGGTACTGACCTGTATATACTACCACTCCAGTATCCCTCCACATTGAATAAGGTACTGGTACTGTATGCCTGCACATTGAATAAGGTACTGATACTGACCTGTATATACTACCACTCCAGTATCCCTGCCTATTGAATAAGGTACTGGTACTGACCTGTATATACTACCACTCCAGTATCCCTGCCTATTGAATAAGGTACTGGTACTGACCTGTATATACTACCACTCCAGTATGCCTGCACATTGAATAAGGTACTGACCTGTATATACTACCACTCCAGTAACCCTGAATATTGAATAAGGTACTGGTACTGACCTGTATATACTACCACTCCAGTATGCCTGCACATTGAATAAGGTACTGGTACTGACCTGTATATACTACCACTCCAGTATCCCTCCACATTGAATAAGGTACTGGTACTGACCTGTATATACTACCACTCCATTATCCCTCCACATTGAATAAGGTACTGGTACTGACCTGTATATACTACCACTCCAGTATCCCTCCACATTGAATAAGGTACTGGTACTGACCTGTATATACTACCACTCCATTATCCCTCCACATTGAATAAGGTACTGGTACTGACCTGTATATACTACCACTCCAGTATCCCTCCACATTGAATAAGGTACTGGTACTGACCTGTATATACTACCACTCCATTATCCCTGCCCATTGAATAAGGTACTGGCAGTGACCTGTATATACTACCACTCCAGTATCCCTCCACATTGAATAAGGTACTGGTACTGACCTGTATATACTACCACTCCAGTATCCCTGCCCATTGAATAAGGTACTGGTACTGACCTGTATATACTACCACTCCAGTATCCCTGCACATTGAATAAGTCACTGGTACTGTCCTGTATATATTACCACTCCAGTATCCCTGTATATTGAATAAGTCACTGGTACTGTCCTGTATATATTACCACTCCAGTATCCCTGTATATTGAATAAGGTACTGGTACTGACCTGTATATACTACCACTCCAGTATCCCTGCACATTGAATAAGTCACTGGTACTGTCCTGTATATATACCACTCCAGTATCCCTGTATATTGAATAAGGTACTGTACTGTCCTGTATATACTACCACTCCAGTATCCCTGCCTATTGAATAAGGTACTGGTACTGACCTGTATATACTACCACTCCAGTATCCCTGCATATTGAATAAGGTACCTGTATATACTACCACTCCAGTAACCCTGAATATTGAATAAGGTACTGGTACTGTCCTGTATATATAACCACTCCAGTATGCCTGAACATTGAATAAGGTACTGGTACTGACCTGTATATATAACCACTCCAGTATGCCTGAACATTGAATAAGGTACTGGTACTGACCTGTATATACTACCACTCCAGTATGCCTGCACATTGAATAAGGTACTGGTACTGACCTGTATATACTACCACTCCAGTATCCCTCCACATTGAATAAGGTACTGGTACTGACCTGTATATACTACCACTCCAGTATGCCTGCACATTGAATAAGGTACTGGTACTGACCTGTATATACTACCACTCCATTATCCCTCCACATTGAATAAGGTACTGGTACTGACCTGTATATACTACCACTCCAGTATCCCTCCACATTGAATAAGGTACTGGTACTGACCTGTATATACTACCACTCCAGTATGCCTGCACATTGAATAAGGTACTGATACTGACCTGTATATACTACCACTCCAGTATGCCTGAACATTGAATAAGGTACTGGTACTGACCTGTATATACAACCACTCCAGTATGCCTGAACATTGAATAAGGTACTGGTACTGACCTGTATATACAACCACTCCAGTATGCCTGAACATTGAATAAGGTACTGGTACTGACCTGTATATACTACCACTACAGTATCCCTGCACATTGAATAAGGTACTGGTACTGACCTGTATATACTACCACTACAGTATCCCTGCACATTGAATAAGGTACTGGTACTGACCTGTATATACTACCACTCCAGTATCCCTGCATATTGAATAAGGTACTGATACTGACCTGTATATACAACCACTCCAGTATCCCTGCATATTGAATAAGGTACTGGTACTGACCTGTATATACTACCACTCCATTATCCCTGCATATTGAATAAGGTACTGGTACTGACCTGTATATACTACCACTCCAGTATCCCTGCATATTGAATAAGGTACTGATACTGACCTGTATATACAACCACTCCAGTATCCCTGCATATTGAATAAGGTACTGGTACTGACCTGTATATACTACCACTCCATTATCCCTGCATATTGAATAAGGTACTGGTACTGACCTGTATATACTACCACTCCAGTATCCCTGCATATTGAATAAGGTACTGGTACTGACCTGTATATACTACCACTCCAGTATCCCTGCATATTGAATAAGGTACTGGTACTGACCTGTATATACTACCACTCCAGTATCCCTGCATATTGAATAAGGTACTGATCTGTATGTACTTGCATTCTTGTTTCTTTAAAAGTCATCATAGTTCTTGTGTGGTTTTTATTCTTAATTTTATTTTTTATTATATTTTCTATTATTATCTACAGTATATTATTATCACTGCAATATTGGGAAAGGGCTCTCATGGTAAGGATTTCACTGTACTGTTTTACACCTGTGGTGACCTGCGCAGGTGGTGACTAAACATTGAAACATGAAACTTGAATATGGTGGAGCTGTTTCAATAAACATATCAAGAACCAAACAGACAAATTAGACACATGCAGGAAGATAAGGTTCCGTATGTATCCCAGTTAAATGGTCAACGGTAAAACAACAGTGCCACAAACAACTGAAACAAGGCCAACAAACCAATGCATTTGCTGGATGAGAAGTACATTGCGTGTTTTAAATGAGTGAATGAAACAATACTTACACCTTCAGGGAATTGGGTTTAATTTAGCAGGTCCAAGTTGTCACTCAATAAAACTTGGTGCCTTCACTTTATTTGAAGTATTATCTCCCCCTTTTCTCCGCTCTTCCAATGCCTTGGTCTCCTCTTCCTCGTCCCTCTCTTCTCCTCTCTGTCCCTGCAGTAGTAATGTGATAAGCAGGAGAATGTGGCTGGGCAGTGCGGACCCACTTAAGGACTCTTTATTTGTGAACTGTGAGAGGACTGAGGAGCGTACACATCTTACTCTCTCTTCTCTCTCTCTCTCCCCCTCTCTTTCTGGGTTCCAGCTGTTTCCAGATGTACGTGTTCTCTTCATATTCACTTTTCTTTTGAGTCTTCCTGTCATTCCCCCTTCCCCGCCCCTCTGTTTCCCCTTCTCTTTGATGCAGATGGAGGTAAAGAATGATTGTTATCCTATATGAGCTATGACATTATTTCAAGAACCCAAAAGTATAACAGCAAATGCTCCACATTTCTCAAATGATGACGCATTTCATCCAGCTCTGGTTATCGTCCAAGTTCAGTCCAACACATCAACTGACCAAATCCAGGTGAATTCCTTCCATACTGTTGACAGTGGATTTGCCCTGCCAGGTAAAAGAATGCAAGAAAGTGATTTAAGGTCGGAGGGGAGTTAGATATAGATAAGGAGAGGGGGAATGGTATGAAATAGAGTGAACATAATTTTTATTCACTGGTATCCAGATGTTATTTCTGTTCTCTCTCTAAGTCTGTTGTTGTGCAGTGGCTGCTGTGAGGTCAGAGTTGGCTTCCAGCTCTGCCAATGAAAGGGGGATAACAGGGGAAAGAGTTTGTAAAAGAAGGGAATAGAGAGAGAGGGAAGAAGGGAAGAGGGGAAGAGGCATAGGCACGTGCAGAGGTGTTGCAATGCTGTGCAGTTCTTCCTTCCACACTGACTGAGAGCATTAGTTGAGGAGAAGTCAAACGGATGTACATTCATCTGGTTTGCATTAACATAGACAATTTGTCACCTCCCCCGAATTCCATTCTCTCTTTCTCAGATGTTTTCCTCTCTCTCTCTCTTTCATCCGAAGGGCCAGACTCTCATTTAGTGCTCATGTGTGGTTTGAACTTTAACTCTGGGTCTCTCCAACACTGTCTCACAGTGGAGGAAACTCAACACTGCATCTGGGATGGATCTGGTGAGTGACGTAACAAACACAATAATAACACAGTAGCTGCCTGTTGTATCACAACAAAACATACACAAGAGTACATACTGTAATAACTGTACTTTTTGGACATTCCCTGTCTGCTGTAAATGCTTCATGCTTTCATGCATAATCTGTTTATATATATTTTAAATGTATCTGTTATTTTATAGTCTATGCCTCCTAGAGCAGTACAGTATCTTGGTCATTCTATCTCTGATAGAATGACTCACATTAATTAATACTTTGAGGAAGTGGCCAGAGCAAAACAGGAACCCCAGTATTGCGACCTCTCTGAGGCCAAGACTAACAGATATAGACATACACATTCTGGGCAATCTGAACAGGGGAAAGGCTAGGAGCGACACTCATACACTGTTTGGGAAATTCGACGAAATCCTTCCAATACTGATACAGGTATTCCTATCTCAAGTGACCACAAACAAATAGAAACAGAGGGGGGAAAACTAAACCTTTGGTGTCTCTTCAAAATGTGCATCTGGATGGTTGAAGTTCTGTGTGTCCTGATGTGTTTGGGAAATCATCAGGCTCAAGGTAAGGGTATTTAATTAACAAAACATTTAAATACCAATACAATGATACAGTTGAAAGTCATTTTTTCATGTTAGAAGTTAGAAATGTCATGATAGAAATTCCTGTTATCATTTACAGAACTGTCTTTTCTCATCAACATTGTATATCAATGTATTTTTAGCGGGCTTTATCAAAGTATTGCAAATCAATACATAAGTAAGTTGCCTATTTGGTTCTTCGATGTCAGATTGAGCCTGACTATACATCCCCCTGTGTCATTTAGAAGCCAACCCAGCCATCTCCATGCCGGACAGAATCAGGGTGGCTCTGGCAGGAGAAACGGTCCTTTACAAACCCAAAGTGACCATCCCAATGAATCAGAGCTCCAGCAACTTAATCTGCTCTGGGCCTCCAGAACAAAAGAAGATAAAAGAATGGATTATTCTCTTTTCTCCTGAAACAAAAACAAAAACATTTCATTTGGAAATAACAGCATATAACAGTTCATACTCAGGAGAGTATAACTGCAAGTATACAAATGTGGAGATCTTCTGGACCCTTCTGGTGAAAGGTGAGTGTGTGGTAGAAGAAGAAGAAAATGAAGGGATGATAGAAAGATAACAGTTAGTCAGTTAGTGAAACTTCTGTTGTCCACATGTTGAGTAACAGGAATTGTTGACGTGACAGTGAAAACACAATCCTTTTTTAAAAGGGACCTTTTTTGGTACAAACACTGTAGATGTCAGCTGAATGTCAGACGTACGCCACCATCAACAACACGCACGATTGTCGTCGTGAAAATAAAAAGCCCTCTAACTCTTTTTTTCTCTCTCACTTGACATTAATCTACTTGCAACCAAAGTGTTCAGCCATTGACTGACACTGGACAAACTCTAATGGTACTATGTTTATTGTCTCTGTATCTCTGTGTCTCTGTATTTGTCTCTGTCTCTCTTTCAGACGAGGGGTACCGGCAGCTTTACTCTGGTTTCATCCTTTTCATTGTGTTGGGGGCTCTTACCACAGGCCTCCTCATCTTCAGTGTGATCGGCTCCATATACGTGTTCAAAAGCCAATGGGTAAGAGGTTTGAGAAAGGTTTGGTGGAGGTTCTGAAACACTGTATATTTTTGTACCCTTCTGTTGTGGTTGGTATGTTGTCATTGTATCAGTCCGTGTGTGTGTTAACTTGTGATTTCCGGGGTCAATTTATATTGAAGAATGGAAGTACCGGTAGTGGAGTAAGCGGAAGGAATAGAGGGGAGAATGAAGAGGAGGAGGAGAACGGTAACACATCAGTGGATGCAGCTGCCTCTGCTCCAGTTTACGCTGTAAGCATGTCTCTCTATCTCCATTGACTTGCTGTAACTATATCACATTGATTTTACGAGTTGAACCAAAAATGACCTTGACACATGTCAAAGCTGTGTATGGGTCATCAAAAGAATATCATCAACAAAGATCCACTGTTTTGATTAACTTCCACATCCACTGTAGACCCTATGTGATCTACAAGAATGAATGTGTCTCACCTGGAACTCTCTCCTCTCTCAGAGTCTAGAGTCTCCGCCAGCATCTGTCTATGAGGTCTTGACCCCAGGAGCACCAGCAGCAGCAGTAAACCGTGAATCTGTCCAGAGGAAAGGAAAAGTAAAGAGAAAGTCAAAGGAATCGGTCAGTGTGAACATACACTATCCAGGAAATATAAATCACTAAAGCCTTGGTTTTGTCATTCCAGATATATTATATTGAATTGTATTCTATTTTTCTACTATATTCTATATATGAGTAGACCTATATCTACCAATAATGTTGATAAAGAGCTGTTCGAGTTAATGGGGATGCTACTGTCCTGACCTCTCTCCCACTCTCCTCCTACAGATGGAGAATGCAACGCCGCAAGGGGAAGGAATATTTGAATGCGTCTATGAGAATTTCTGACCAACTGGCATCTGCACTGTGTTTGGGAAACTATATGCCTATATTTTCCTGATTTTGCAATCTCTCTTGTTCTTTTACACAGACCTAAAATCACGTATGTATTTTACCCTGCAGCTTCGTGACTTCTGTTGAAAATAAACTGCTTTGTCTCTGGTTGTTGTCATCACGGAATGTCTCTGGTTGTTATTTTGTCTAAATAACAGATATCTGCAATATGTCAGATTCATTTTAGCGAGAGATTTTGCAAACTGAACCCTTGTTCTCCAAAGTCCCACCATGATAAGATTGTATCCAATGAGACTATTAGGCTATTTTGAGTAAGAACCAATCGAAACGCGTCTCCCATCTCTACTTCCGGGTTTGGTTTATTTACGTTTTTCATCTATTGTTGACCATGGCAGCGGAGGGGGACTTTCTGATGAGATATCGTGCAGTATCAAATAAATTGAAAAAGTACGATTTATTACGTTCTTGTCTTTGTTCTGTGTATCCATTCGAGTGACTATGTGTAATGCATGATCGTCTAATCTTTTGAATTGCGAGCCAGTATTTCACAGCTAGCTAGCTAACGGTAGCCGGCTACACTTTCTGTCAGTTCCATAAGTCCAAAGACAGCATCAAAAGCGTTTTATTGATTTATGTTGCCATTTTTACCATGTTTTGGCTAAACTCACTAGATAGATAATTAGTTAGCTGTTTCAAATTAATCCTCATCCCTGAATGATAATGATTGTTTAGCTGACGTTAGTTTTCTAGCGTTGTAGCCAATCAGGTACTAGAGCAGTGGTTACTAGGCTAACGGCAACCAGCTAACTAAACATGTCTGACAATCTGTTGTCCCTACTGGCTTAGTTGTAATTTCACTTTGCCCACCTTAGACGTTTTCTTCGGAAACCCAATGTAGCAGAAGCAAGTGAGCAGTTTGGTGAGTAGCTAATGTGTCCTGGGAAAAAATGTATGACTAATAACCATGTTTCTGACATATCAACAATTCATTCATATGTTAATGTTTTCAGATGATGACCCCTACTATTAAGTACACCATTTGCACAACTTCTGTTGATTATGTGGCTTGCATCTCACCCAGTATTTCTGATTGGTTGCAGGCCAGTTGGCTAAAGAGCTGAAGCAGCAAGACTGCCTTCAGTATGCAGCCTTCTGTGACCTTGCAATGGCAAGGTAAGTCTCCATCTCTAACTATTGCCACCTAATCAGAACATATTGTTTGCCCTTATTAATATCATACAGACATGGGTAGCATAGAATGATGGATCAATATTGCCCTTTCTCCTCCATTGTACGTATCCTACAACCAACATTATTTCCTACTACCTATTATAATGTAAA